>NW_022264203.1:0-22500 GCF_002021735.2 Oncorhynchus kisutch | reverse complement strand
AATTCAGGTCCTTGAGCCTGTTGTCCAGGCCCCGCGCCTGCACTCCCTCCCAGACTGACGAGATGCCCGCTACAGGCGCAGGACTCCCTGCCTGCCTGACCTCCTCCCTGCCTGCCTAGCCCATACTAGTCCGGCAAAGGCACAGTCCCAGAAGGCATGGCGCACAGTCTCCTCCCTGCCACAAGCAGATCTTGGACAGGTGGGGGATCGCGACAAACTATGCCGGTACATGATGGAACGTACCGGCAAGCACTTGTGGAGGCTCAACCAATTCAGGTCCTTGAGCCTGCACTCCCTCCCAGGGCTGTTCCGCCCGAGGACCTGCGTTAGACCACACCATTACGCTTCTCGCCTGATACGAGAAGAACACCCGCAGGAAGTAACCGGACGGGTGTATTACCTGGATGAGCAAGCTCCGTCAACAAGAAAGAAACAAAAATCGCATCCAGCTTGAGGGGGAGATGTGGTACCCACCTACCTCCCTCCCCGATGGGACAGAGCATGCGCGCCCTGGCGACCCACTCGTACCTGCCACCCTACATGAACTGAAACACAAGCCTCACTAGAGACCTTCTCAGACAAGTCGGCAATGGGTAGATGTATGCCAAATACAAAAGAGATGGCAATACATCCACCTTTAGTACCAGGACCTTGCCCATAAAAGACAAATACCTAGCCTTCCACATTGCTAGCTTCTTCTGTACCACTGCGATACCCATGTTCCAGTTCAGCGTCGCTGAGCCAGAGGTCTCAAAATGTACCCCGAGAATCCTCAGGGCCCCCTCACAGAGGGATAACCCCCCGGGCACATCCGTCCTACCGCGCCATCTTCCGAAATACTTAACGGAAGACTTTGCATGATTCAGAACCGCCCCCCGACGCTTGGGTGAAATCCCCAATGATGGCAAGAGACCTTGTCAGGCACGAGTCCTTGCACAACAGCAAGGAAGTGTCGTCGGCGTACTGCGTCATCTTAACACGCAGCCCACTGCTCCCAGGGATCAACAAGCCCTCCACCCCTGTGTCTGCCCTAATGGCAGCCCCCAGAGGCTCCATGTACAGAACGAAGAGGAGAGCCGAGAGTGGGCATCCCTGCCTGACCCCAGACGAGAGGTCAAAAACGTCACCTAAGTGACTATTTACACTAACTCGACACCCCGCTCCGACATATAATGTACGAATCCATCCTATAAACTTCTCCCCAAATCCTAATCTACCTAACACCCTGAATAGAAAAGATCTATTCACGCGATCAAAAGCTTTCGCCTGATCTAGCGCTGCTACCATTAAAGGCAGCCCTCTATCTTCAACCCAAGCGATGGAATCCCTGATCAACTGTAGGTTCCATCTTATAGAGCGGCACTCTACCCCGCACGTCTGATCCTCGTGGACGACGTAGGGAAGGGCTGTGCGCAACCGGTCTGCTAAAACCTTTGCAAGAATCTTGTAATCTACGCACAGCATGGTCAATGGCCGCCAGTTGCCAAGGTCAGTTGCTTCCCCCTTCTTATAAAGAAGTGACAGCACACCAACAGCCATTGATCCCCCCGGGACCCCCTTCTCAAGGATGGCCTTCAAGACTTCGAGAACCACTGGTCCAAGTATACCCCAAAACTTGAGGTAAAACTCAGCCAGCAGCCCATCCATCCCAGGCACCTTCCCTTTTCCCATCCTCCTAAGAGCGCTCTCAACCTCTTCTAGTGAGATCTGGGCCTCCATCACGTCTCTAATGTCCTCTGGCAATCGCCGGGACAAGTGTTCTAAAAACATGTTTTCCTGCTCTACATCTATTTCCCTTTCCTTAAATAAACCTTGGAAATGATCAGTTGTCACCCTGACCATTTCCTCTGGTTTACTTACTATACTACCATTTTCTTCCCTAACTCCATGCATTACCTTCCTACTCTGCCTGGCCCTAACCGCCTTATTTTTTATTTTTTATTTAATTTTTTTTAAACCTTCATTTAACTAGGCAAGTCAGTTAAGAACAAATTCTTATTTTCAATGACGGCCTAGGAACAGTGGGTTAACTGCCTGTTCAGGGGCAGAACGACAGATTTTGTACCTTGTCAGCTCGGGGATTTGAACTTGCAACCTTTCGGTTACTAGTCCAATGCTCTAACCACTAGGCTACACTGCCGCCCCACTTAAAGAACATAGCGGAACAAGTCTCATTATGTTCTAGAAAGCCACTATGCGCACGCTCCAGGAAAGCTCGAGCCTTCTGCTCCTGCAGCTCCCTGAGCTGCGCCTTGAGGGCTGAGAATCTCTCCCAGTCAATCGACCCGCCGAGGTTGCCTGCCTCGTACTCGAGTTCAATTAACCTTTGAATACGATCCACCTCCCTCCTTTCCTCCCTTTTTTTCCTTCTACAATATTATATTATAATCCTCACCTTAACTAAATCCCACCAACCCCCCTGGAGTTGCGCCATGTAGGACCGACCATTGCCGGAGTAGTGTGCAGGCCACCATCAACCAGACCATGGCAAGCCATTAGCCCAGTGATGGCGCCTGCACTGCTATCACCACCTACCCCTAAATCTATATTAAAATCCCCTCCTATCACCAAGTGCCTGTTTGTAACACACAGGGGCGCCAGACAGTCCACCATCTCCCTCCTGTCTGCCGCCACCTGTGGCCCATACACCCCAATTAACCTATATCTAGCTTCTCTATACTTTACATCTATCCCCAATACTCTACCCTGCATTATAACAAAAGTGCTCTCTACCTTAACCTCTCTATTCCCACACAGAATCCCTACTCCTGTTGAGTGCACCCCTCCTATGCCCCAAAAAGATTCCCCCTTATCCCACTCCCTCTTAAATCTACACACATCCCCACCATCCCTCAGGTGAACCTCCTGTAAAAAACAGAAATCAAACCCCACACCCTCTAAATAACAAAAAACCGCCCTCCTTTTAACATTATCCCTTAACCCCCTAACATTTAGACTAAAAAAAGAAACAGAACTATTCATTTAATTATTTACAACAAATAAACCCCAAAAACCAAAGAAAAACCAGGAGACTCACCTGATGCTCCCCTGGTCCATCTCCACCGGCGGGGACGTCCTCTCCACTCCTGACGCCCCCCCGTCCTCCTCCATCTCTCCAACCCAGGATGCAGGCAGTGTGTTAGGCACGGTGCCCTGCACCCTGGGTTTCTCACCACCACCCACCCTCCCCCCTCCCTGTTTGCCTCGGGGCCATATGTAGGGGACCCCAACTCCTCACACAGGAGTTGGGATCCCTCTAGCACACCGCCCACAGACCCCTCACTGGAGTCCTCTTCTCCGCTCCTTCCCGTTCTTCCGCCTTCTTTTTCTTCTCTCCTTCTTTTTCCTTCTTTCCATCTTCACTCCTCTTTCTTCTCGCCTCTTCCTTCTTCCCATCCTCTTCCCTTGCCGTCTTTTTCCCTGTGCCATCCGTACAATCCGCACGCGTCCTTTCTTTCCTCCCCCCATCCCCCGCTCCCCCCCCAGCTGCAGACGCGTATGACCTGTGACGAGCCGGGCAATCACGCCACAGGTGTGCTCTCGAGCCACACCCGTGGCAAGCCTTGGGCTCGTCACATTCCTTGGCCTCGTGCTCTTCCGACCCACAAAAACGACATTTCTTGGAGCTGCACGAGGCCAGGATATGTAGGCCATACAACGCCTGCAGAACGGGGGCTGACGGGAATAATACAGCGTCCCCTGTCAGCCCCCAGGGAGAACATCGCCGGAGGATGGAGGTAGCCATCCACACTCTTCGGGGACTCCCTGAGTAACGCCTGGAAACCTCTTCTCCCGTTCCAGAAACCCAGGGAGTCCCCGAGGTACCTTGCTGAGGAGACATTGTCCATGTACCTCCCCAGAAAGGCCCTCACTTCTTCATCCTTCATGTGCGGATTGTACATGGTTACGGTGACCACCCTGAAGCTGTTCCTTGCCAGGCTGGTCACCGTGTAATGGCACAGGGGTTTCGCTCCTTTTCCTTCTCTCACCTTCTTCATAACTTCGTCGTGTTTTTCTTCCACTTGTAACGTCACATCATATATCGATGGGATTCCCTTAAAGGCATAGTACATCTTTTACTTCCAGCTGTAGGCATCCCATCAGAACATTTCTCCCGAAGGTCTCTCCCCCAGGGCTCCTTCTCCTTATCTGTCCAAGAGAACCTCACGGTATTAACCAGACCAATCCCAGGTACCCCTATGTGGGGATTTTTCTGTGCCATCTTCACAAAAAAAGCTCTCTTTTACACAGAAGCCAATAGAAACAAAAAATGAAAAATCTGATAAAAATCAGTTTTTTAGAATGGAAAAACTCTCCCTCCTATCCCTCCTTCGACCTGAAATGAATACATCTTCTTTAATAAGACGAAGAACGCTTAAACAAACTTATAAACCAACAAAACGAACGTGACGCTATGTACCAAATGTGCTGACACAAGCACCTCAACAATTGTTCCTTTATGATCTAGTCAGGTCATTAAACTACATTAAATACGTTAACTAGATATCATCGCCACATAACTTATGTCGAATTTAAAAGACACCGTTACCGTTAGTAACGTCTGTTACACTGTAACTTACAGGCAGCCTCACATAAAAACCTATTGGTTAACAAAGCTTTGATTATGACCAAAGTCTATAGTAGTGAAAACTCTCTCTCTCTATTCTAACTTACCACACATTCACATCACTGCCTCGACATGAATGTGTCCTGTCAGAGCCGTTTCCTCTCCGTTAACTGTTAACAGTCTCGAGCCACAGCTTAACCAATGAGCTACAAGGAGGACTGACAGTCACGAGCGGTGCAGCAGCCTCTGCAGCAGCAGCCTCCCCCGGGTCCTAGTGCCCGCCCGGTAAGACGGTTAAGATGCGATGGAACGGTTGACGGAGAGTAAATAAATCACAGAGAAGTTGGTCTGTGATATATAAAAATATATTGACTGATATATTGAATTGTTTAGGGAAGCTTTAGCTTTGGCTTTAATACATTCTGAAAATACTTGAAAACCAAAAGAGAAAAGAATAGTAGCCCTCCTCAGGAACAACAAAACCCTCACAGACCAACTTCTTCTTCTATGATATAATGATGGTCCACAAACCAACGTTAAAGGTGCATGGCGCCACCTACTGTGCTGGAGTGTGTTCAATCACGTTTACATCTCTAAATCCTCCTACCTAACTCAGAACTTCTGAGAAAATAAAAGAGTCCTACTAACTTCTAATAGACCCTCCCCCATCCCCCAAATCCCTTCCAAGTGTAATGTTTACTGTTCATTTCTGATTGTTTATTTCACTTTTGTTTATTGTCTATTTCACTTGCTTTGGCAATGTAAACATATATTTCCATGCCAATAAAGCCCTATGAATTTAATTCAATTGAGAGAGAGACAGTTCCATTTTAATGTATAGGGGACATGAGTCGTCATGGTTACTCATGGTTATGTGATGAGGCAGCCCAGTCAGTTACATGAACCAGTCTATTCTCTGAAAGGGGTCCAGACAGCCTGTTCCCAACAGTGGGGTCAGTGGAATTGGATAGGGGCCCCCCTCTGTCTCTCTCTCTCTGACTGGAGGAGAGAAGTGAAATGGTGTGTCTCCTCTGGTCAACAATACTCACCTTGAAAGACTTCACAGCCTGTTGGAGCTCCTTCAGCTCCTTCTCTCTCTCCTGGAATCTCTGCTGGACCTTCTGCTGACTCATCCCCAGCTGCCTCTGTGGAGAATCACTCTTCAATGAGCTATCAAGCTTTATTAGTCCAGTAGATCAATAGTATAGTAATGTGACATAGGACCCATAGAGAGGAAGGTCGACAATCCTGAGGAAGTCCCTTTACAATATAATATTATCTTGCTATGTGAATGATTATAGTTTTTATCGTAGGCCTACATGTATCAAGGTGTTGAGACTGAACTTTGGACTCATAAAAGGGCATTCAGAATGATAATAGTGTTTGACTTTAGAAAATGGTGATACATTTGTAACAAACTCAATATACTCAAGGTTTGTGTTCATATTTGTGGAACCATTTCATATTGTATATAATATAATGATCTCATATTCAAACAGATTTAGTTCCTACTGTATCTTTAATTCTTTGTTTATCAGACAGCCACCAACAAGTTGTTCTGGTCTTACCTGTTTCTCAGTCCTCTCTGCTGCAGCTGACACTGTATCATGGCCTTTATGTTCTTCCATCACACACTGATAACATATACACTGCTGATCGGTACGACAGTATACCTCCAGCAGTTTGTCATGATGAGAGCAGATCTTCTCCTGTAGTTGTGCCGTGGCTTTGACCAGCTTGTGCTTCTTCAAAGCAGGAGATTCATAGTGAGGTTGGAGGTGAGTCTCACAGTAAGACACCAGACACGCTAGACAGGACATGAGGGCTTTCTGCTTTCTGGTCCCAGTGCAGACATCACACACCACATCTCCAGGTCCAGCATAGCACAGAGCAGGAGGGGGAGCAGCCTGGAGTCCTGTCTTCCTCAGTTTCTCCACCAGCTCAGCCAACATGTTATTTTTCCTCAGATTAGGCCTTGGAGTGAAGGTCTCTCTGCACTGAGGACAGCTATAGACCCCTTTCAGAACATCCTGGTCCCAGCAGCCGTCAATACAGCTCCTACAGTAACTGTGTCCACAGGCAGTAGTGACCGGCTCCTTCAGTAGATCCAGACAGACAGAACAACAGAACTGGTCCTGGTCCAGCAGAACTCCCTGTTGAGCCATTTGGACGGTTGTTCACTCGCACACAGACAGACGACACAGAGACTCAGATCAGTTTCGTTTCCTCAGAAGATAGTTTGTGGGAGGTATGGACTTTCTGGTTCTGCCAGATATGTGAGTTTAGAGGGAGGGAAGGAGGGAGGGAGGGGTTTAGAGGGAGGGAAGGAGGAAGGGAGAGAGAACTACAGGCAACGTTGAGAAGAAGGAGGGAGTGAGAGAGGGAGGGGTTAGAGAGAGGGAGGGGTTAGAGAGAAGGAGGGGTTAGAGAGAGGGAGGGGTTAGAGGGAAGGAGGGGTTAGAGAGAGGGAGGGGTTAGAGAGAGGGAGGGGTTAGAGAGAGGGAGGGGTTAGAGGGAGGGAGGGGTTAGAGAGAGGGAGGGGTTAGAGGGAAGGAGGGAGGGGTTAGAGAGAGGGAGGGGTTAGAGAGAGGGAGGGGTTAGAGAGAGGGAGGGGTTAGAGGGAGGGAGGGGTTAGAGAGAGGGAGGGGTTAGAGAGAGGGAGGGGTTAGAGAGAGGGAGGGGTTAGAGGGAGGGAGGGGTTAGAGATAGGGAGGGGTTAGAGGGAAGGAGGGAGGGGTTAGAGAGAGGGAGGGGTTAGAGAGAGGGAGGGGTTAGAGGGAGGGAGGGGTTAGAGAGAGGGAGGGGTTAGAGAGAGGTGACAGGTATCCTAGTGGTTTAGAGACTGAGAGCTATAGAGACACACTGTCAAGGTGACAGGTGTCCTAGTGGTTTAGAGACAGAGAGGTACAGAGACACACTGTCAAGATGACAGGTATCCTAGTGGTTTAGAGACTGAGAGGTTTAGAGACACACTGTCAAGGTGACAGGTATCCTAGTGGTTTAGAGACTGAGAGCTACAGAGACACACTGTCAAGGTGACAGGTGTCCTAGTGGTTTAGAGACTGAGAGGTTTAGAGACACACTGTCAAGGTGACAGGTATCCTAGTGGTTTAGAGACTGAGAGGTACAGAGACACACTGTCAAGGTGACAGGTATCCTAGTGGTTTAGAGACTGAGAGCTATAGAGACACACTGTCAAGGTGACAGGTGTCCTAGTGGTTTAGAGACTGAGAGGTTTAGAGACACACTGTCAAGGTGACAGGTATCCTAGTGGTTTAGAGACTGAGAGGTATAGAGACACACTGTCAAGGTGACAGGTATCCTAGTGGTTTAGAGACTGAGTGGTATAGAGACACACTGTCAAGATGACAGGTATCCTAGTGGTTTAGAGACTGAGAGGTACAGAGACACACTGTCAAGGTGACATGTATCCTAGTGGTTTAGAGACTGAGAGGTATAGAGACACACTGTCAAGGTGACAGGTATCCTAGTGGTTTAGAGACTGAGAGGTTTAGAGACACACTGTCAAGGTGACATGTATCCTAGTGGTTTAGAGACTGAGAGGTACAGAGACACACTGTCAAGGTGACAGGTATCCTAGTGGTTTAGAGACATGCGAGGTACAGAGACACACTGTCAAGGTGACAGGTATCCTAGTGGTTTAGAGACTGAGAGGTATAGAGACACACTGTCAAGGTGACAGGTATCCTAGTGGTTTAGAGACTGAGGTACAAAGACACACTGTCAAGGTGACAGGTATCCTAGTGGTTTAGAGACTGAGAGGTATAGAGACACGCTGTCAAGGTGACAGGTATCCTAGTGGTTTAGAGACTGAGAGGTTTAGAGACACACTGTCAAGGTGACATGTATCCTAGTGGTTTAGAGACTGAGAGGTACAGAGACACACTGTCAAGGTGACAGGTATCCTAGTGGTTTAGAGACATGCGAGGTACAGAGACACACTGTCAAGGTGACAAGTATCCTAGTGGTTTAGAGACTGAGAGGTATAGAGACACACTGTCAAGGTGACAGGTATCCTAGTGGTTTAGAGACTGAGAGGTATAGAGACAAGTCAAAACATCTGGTTCTTTCATGTCCAAACTCTTATTCTATTCTAGTCATTATATGATATTGTATTATATAATATGATGATATATTACATCCATAGAATCCACTCAGTGTAATAATGACAGTGTGTTGTGTACATTGATTGAATGGTTAGGACTCTCTCTCTGGAGTCACAGTTTAAATCCCAAGAGACCAGGAGACCTAAAGGAAGCATTCAACACTGCATCCCTTCATCCAGTCATAGTAAACTGTCTGTCTGTCTGTCTGTCTGTCTGTCTGTCTGTCTGTCTGTCTGTCTGTCTGTCTGTCTGTCTGTCTGTCGTCTGTCTGTCTGTCTGTCTGTCTGTCTGTCTGTCTGTCTGTCTGTCTGTCTGTCTGTCTGTCTGTCTGTCTGTCTGTCTGTCTGTCTGTCTGTCTGTCTGTCTGTCTGTCTGTCTGTCTGTCTGTCTGTCTGTCTGTCTGTCTGTCGCTGTCTGTCTTGTCTGTCTGTCTGTCTGTCTGTCTGTCCTGTCTGTCTGTCTGTCGGTCTGTCTGTCTGCTGTCTGTCTGTCTGTCTGTCTGTCTGTCTGTCTGTTCTGTCTGTCTGTCTGTTCTGTCCTGTCTGTCTGTCTGTCTGTCTGTCTGTCTGTCTGTCTGTCTGTCTGTCTGTCTGTCTGTCTTGTCTGTCGTCTGTCTGTCTGTCTGTCTGATCTGTCTGTCTGTCTGTCGGGGTCTGTCTGTCCTGTCTGTCTGTCTGTCTGTCTGTCTGTCGGTCTGTCTGTCTGTCTGTCTGTCTGTCTGTCTGTCTGTCTGTCTGTCTGTCTGTCTGTCCTGTCTGTCTGTCTGTCTGTGGCTGTCTGTCTGTCTGTCTGTCTGTCTGTCTGTCTGTCCTGTCTGTCTGTCTGTCGGTCTGTCTGTCTGTCTGTCTGTCTGTCTGTCTGTCTGTCTGTCTGTCTGTCTGTCTGTCTGTCTGTCTGTCTGTCTGTCTGTCTGTCTGTCTGTCTGTCTGTCTGTCTTGTCTGTCTGTCTGTCTGTCTGTCTGTCTGTCTGTCTGTCTGTCTGTCTGTCTGTCTGTCTGTCTGTCTGTCTGTCTGTCTGTCTGTCTGTCTGTCTGTCTGTCTGTCTGTCTGTCTGTCTGTCTGTCTGTCTGTCTGTCTGTCTGTCTGTCTGTCTGTCTGTCTGTCTGTCTGTCTGTCTGTCTGTCTGTCTGTCTGTCTGTCTGTCTGTCTGTCTGTCTGTCTGTCTGTCTGTCTGTCTGTCTGTCTGTCTGTCTGTCTGTCTGTCTGTCTGTCTGTCTGTCTGTCTGTCTGTCTGTCTGTCTGTCTGTCTGTCTGTCTGTCTGTCTGTCTGTCTGTCTGTCTGTCTGTCTGTCTGTCTGTCTGTCTGTCTGTCTGTCTGTCTGTCTGTCTGTCTGTCTGTCTGTCTGTCTGTCTGTCTGTCTGTCTGTCTGTCTGTCTGTCTGTCTGTCTGTCTGTCTGTCTGTCTGTCTGTCTGTCTGTCTGTCTGTCTGTCTGTCTGTCTGTCTGTCTGTCTGTCTGTCTGTCTGTCTGTCTGTCTGTCTGTCTGTCTGTCTGTCTGTCTGTCTGTCTGTCTGTCTGTCTGTCTGTCTGTCGTCTGTCTGTCTGTCTGTCTGTCTGTCTGTCTGTCTGTCTGTCTGTCTGTCTGTCTGTCTGTTCTGTCTGTCTGTCTGTCTGTCTGTCTGTTGTCTGTCTGTCTATCTATCTATCTACTGTGACAGATGTAAATACAACCAACTTCTCTGAGGTGGTTGTTGTTGCTGTCTGTGCTGCACAGCTATTTTCAGTACTCTCCAGAGATGGTAGATGGTTCAACTCTGGCTGGGCCAGTCAAAGACATTCAGAGACTTGTCCCAAAGCCACTCCTGAGTTGTCTTGACTGTGTGCTTAGGGCTGTTGTACTGTTGGAAGGTGAACCTTCACCCCAGTCTGAGATCCTGAGCGCTCTGAAGCAGGTTTTCATATTGGATCTATCTGTACTTTTCTCTGTTCATCTTGCCCTCAATCCTGACTAGTCTCCCAGTCTGTGCCGCTGAAGAACATCCCCACAGCATGATGCTGCCACCCCATTGCTTCACCGTAGGGATGGTGCCAGGTTTTATCCAGATGTGATGCTTGGCATTCAGGCCATAGAGTTCAATCTTGGTTTCATCAGACCAGAGAATCTTATTTCTCATGGTCTGAGAGTTCGTTAGGTGCCTTTTGGTAAACTCCAAGCGGGCTGTCATGTGCCTTTTACTGAGGAGTGGCTTCCGTCTGGCCACGCAAACATATAGGCCTGATTGTGGGAGTGCTGCAGAGATGGTTGTCCTTCTGGAAGGTTCTCCCATCTCCACAGAGGAACTCTGGAGCTCTGTTAGAGTTGCCATCAGGTTATTGGTCACCTCCCTGACAAAGGCTCTTCTCTCCCGAATGCTCAGTTTTTCGGGTGGCCAGCTTGAAGGAAGAGTCTTGGTGATTCCAAATTTCTTCATTTAAAAATGATGGAGGCCACTGTGTTCTTGGGGACCTTCAATTCTGCAGAAATGTTTTGGTACCTTTCCCCAGATCTGTCCACAATCCTGTCTCGGAGCTCTGCGGACAATTCCTTTTTGCTCTGACATGCACTGTCAACTGCTGGACCATATATAGACAGGTGTGTGGTCAGAGAACCCTCAACCTTCTGGCCTGCAGCCCTGTGAGCTGTCAGAGAAGCCACAACCTTCTGGCCTGCAGCCTTGTGTGCTATCAGAGAACCCTCAATCTTCTGGCCTGCAGTCCTGTGTGCTGTCAGAGAACCCTCAACCTTCTGGCCTGCAGCCCTGTGTGCTATCAGAGAATCCTCAACCTTCTGGCCTGCAGCCCTGTGTGCTGTCAGAGAACCCACAACCTTCTGGCCTGCAGTCCTGTGTGCTGTCAGAAAACCCTCAACCTTCTGGCCTGCAGTCCTGTGTGCTGACAGAGAACCCTCAACCTTCTGGCCTGCAGTCCTGTGTGCTGTCAGAGAAGCCACAACCTTCTGGCCTACAGCCCTGTGTGCTGTCAGAGAACCCTCAACCTTCTAGCCTGCAGCCCTGTGTGCTATCAGAGAACCCTCAACCTTCTGGCCAGCAGTCCTGTGTGCTATCAGAGAACCCTCAACCTTCTGGCCTGCAGCCCTGTGTGCTATCAGAGAACCCTCAACCTTCTGGCCTGCAGCCCTGTGTGCTATCAGAGAACCCGCAACCTTCTGGCCTGCAGCCCTGTGTGCTATCAGAGAACCCTCAACCTTCTGGCCTGCAGCCCTGTGTGCTGTCAGAGAAGCCACAACCTTCTGGCCTGCAGTCCTGTGAGCTGTCAGAGAAGCCACAACCTTCTGGCCTGCAGCCCTGTGTGCTGTCAGAGAACCCTCAACCTTCTGGCCTGCAGCCCTGTGTGCTGTCAGAGAAGCCACAACCTTCTGGCCTGCAGTCCTGTGAGCTGTCAGAGAAGCCACAACCTTCTGGCCTGCAGCCCTGTGTGCTGTCAGAGAACCCTCAACCTTCTGGCCTGCAGCCCTGTGTGCTGTCAGAGAACCCTCAACCTTCTGGCCTGCAGCCCTGTGAGCTGTCAGGATGAAGAACAGTTTGTTAAACTGCAGAGACCAATCACAGTCCCTGGTCTGTCCTAGAAGTAGCGGTAAACAGTTGTTTTCCACTTAATGTGTCTCTCTGCCTAGTAGGTCTATCAATGAATCATATCATCTCTACTCATTACGTTAAGCCTACTTTATTTTAATTAACCTTTATTTAACCAGGCAAGTCAGTTAAGAACAAATTCTTATTTTCAATGACGGTCTAGGAACAGTGGGTTAACTGGTCTAGGAACAGTGGGTTAACGGTCTGTTCAGGGGCAGAACGACAGATTTGTACCTTGTCAGCTCGGGGGTTTGAACTTGCAACCTTCCGGTTACTAGTCCAACGCTCTAACCACTAGGCTACCTACCACCTCTACACTCTAACCACTAGGCTACCCTACCTCCTCTACACTCTAACCACTAGGCTACCCTACCTCCTCTACACTCTAACCACTAGGCTACCCTACCTCCTCTACACTCTAACCACTAGGCTACCCTACCTCCTCTACACTCTAACCACTAGGCTGCCGCCCCAACTACTAACTTCAGTGTCTATATTGTCATCCACCTGGTCTGTTGTTGTTGTTGTAATGACCATGTTGTCCTCTGTTCTTATTTCCCCCAGTGGTCTGTTGTTGTTGTTGTTGTTGTTGTTGTTGTATTGACCATGTTGTCCTCTGTTCTTATTTCCCCCAGTGGTCTGTTGTTGTTGTTGTTGTTGTTGTATTGACCATGTTGTCCTCTGTTCTTATTTCCCCCAGTGGTCTGGCTGTGTTGGGCCGGGCTGGGAGGTGGTGGTGGTGGTCTCTGGGTGCTGGTCTAGGTGGAGAGGCAGAGGCAGGAGGAGCCTACAGTGAAGGAGTGACTGTGGGTGTTGAGGTGGTGCCCGTGCCAGGCCATGCCTGGGGGCCAGAGAGGGCAGAGGAGATTCCCAGAGGCTGCTCTGCTCTGCCCTCCCTGGAGACACTGGTAGGAGGCAGCCTCAGCAATGGCAACAGACCCAGAAACAGGTGAGGAATGGATGAGGGGAGACGACACACAGAGATACACACACACACACACACACACACACACACACACACACACACACACACACACACACACACACACACACACACACACACACACACACACACACACAGAGATGTGGTAAAGTACTGTACTACAACAAGCAGGCTCAGCATCCCCTCTCCAAACACACACACACACACACACTTTACTTATTAACGCAAGGCTCCATGGGAAATGATATGATAGCACTATTTGATCAGCCCCCCTTTTGAGAACATGTTTGAAGTTGACGACCAGTCTTCAACTACCATAAGACAGTCAGATCTTCTACCTTCCATCCTGACTGGGACTTACATTTAGTCATTTAGCAGACCCTCTTATCCAGAGACTGACAGGAGCAATTAGGGTTAAGTTCCTTGCTAAAGGGCACACCGGCAGATGTTTCACCTTGTGGGCTGATTTATAGTAGAGGGTAGGTTAGTCAGATAAATCATTGATGTGACTGAGGGGGAGTAGACAGACATTCCTCACTGCTGCAGACCTTAGCCTGAGTCCCAGTCTATTTGTGTCATCATGCCAACTCCTTGTCACTCATGGTGATGCCAAATGTTTGGCTTGACAATGACATCAATAGAGTTGGCCAGGACACAAATCTATGACCAGGCTACAGACACCTAGGATCATTTCTGTAGTCAACTCACACTGCACCACAAAAACACACACTAACACACTACCTGTATGTCTCCTCTGTCTAGGATCAGTAACCCACTACCTGTATGTCTCCTCTGTCTAGGATCAGTAACCCACACTAACCCACTACCTGTATGTCTCCTCTGTCTAGGATCAGTAACCCACACTAACCCACTACCTGTATGTCTCCTCTGTCTAGGATCAGTAACCCACTACCTGTATGTCTCCTCTGTCTAGGATCAGTAACCCACTACCTATATGTCTCCTCTGTCTAGGATCAGTAACCCACACTAACCCACTACCTGTATGTCTCCTCTGTCTAGGATCAGTAACCCACACTAACCCACTACCTGTATGTCTCCTCTGTCTAGGATCAGTAACCCACACTAACCCACTACCTGTATGTCTCCTCTGTCTAGGATCAGTAACCCACTACCTGTAGGTCTCCTCTGTCTAGGATCAGTAACCCACACTAACCCACTACCTGTATGTCTCCTCTGTCTAGTATCAGTAACCCACTACCTGTATGTCTCCTCTGTCTAGGATCAGTAACCCACTACCTATATGTCTCCTCTGTCTAGGATCAGTAACCCACACTAACCCACTTCCTGTATGTCTCCTCTGTCTAGGATCAGTAACCCACACTAACCCACTACCTGTATGTCTCCTCTGTCTAGGATCAGTAACCCACACTAACCCACTACCTGTATGTCTCCTCTGTCTAGGATCAGTAACCCACTACCTGTAGGTCTCCTCTGTCTAGGATCAGTAACCCACACTAACCCACTACCTGTAGGTCTTCTCTGTCAATCTGTTTTCTACTCAGAGAATGATGCATAGTTATTAGCTAGTAAGTTTCCACTGAAACAAACTGTCGTTGTGTACCTCAGGAATGCGGCCAAGTGCTGTTTGGGTGTGACCACTGTAAGTGACATGTCCTGTTTTTTGGTATCTGCAAAGGACCCAGCTGGGTGGAGACATGCCAGAGAACAGAAACTAGCTGGAGCAGCAGCACCTAAATATCATCAGAAAAGAGTCATGAAACTGGTGGTTATCACTGTCTGCACTCTATGCCTCCACCCATGTCTTCACACAGCTGCTACCTGCCATGTAGACAGAGGTTGTACTTTTCTAGAAAAGATGAGACTCCACCCTGTTTGTTGAACTTTAGACTCTGCACTGTTGAGTGATGGTCAACTGATCCAGATTTGATCTGATAATAAAGTTGTTGTTTGAATAATCTCTCTCCCTATTGGTTACAATCTCCATGACAGGCCTCCTAGTGGTCGGTGTCCTAAGGCACTGTATCTTACTGCTGTGCCACTAGAGATCCTGGTTTGAGTCCAAACTCTGTTGACCCGGTAGACCCATGGGGCGGTCCACATTTTGCCCAGCGTTGTCCGGGTTTGGGGAGGGTATGGCCGGCAGGGATGTCCTTGTGCCAATGCGCACGAGTGACTCCTGTGGCGGGCCGGGCGCAGTGCACGCTGACACGGTCGCCGGGTGTACAGTGCACGCTGACACGGTCGCCGGGTGTACAGGGCACGCTGACATGGTCATCAGGTGTACAGGGCACGCTGACACGGTCGCCGGGTGTACAGTGCACGCTGACACCGTCGCCGGGTGTACAGTGCATGCTGACATGGTCATCAGGTGTACAGTGCACGCTGACACGGTCGCCGGGTGTACAGGGCACGCTGACACGGTCGCCGGGTGTACAGTGCACATTGACACGGTCGCCGGGTGTACAGTGCACGCTGACACGGTCGCCGGGTGTACAGTGCACGCTGACACGGTCGCCGGGTGTACAGTGCACGCTGACACCGTCGCCGGGTGTACAGTGCACGCTGACACGGTCGCCGGGTGTACAGTGCACGCTGACACGGTCGCCGGGTGTACAGTGCACGCTGACACGGTCGCCGGGTGTACAGTGCACGCTGACACGGTCGCCGGGTGTACAGTGTTTCCTCCGACACATTGGTGCTTCCGGGTTAAGAGGGCATTGTGTCAAGAAGCAGTGGGGCTTGGTTGGGTTGCGTTTCGGGAGGACGCAAGGCTCTCGACCTTTGCCTCTCGAGTCCTTATGGATGGTTCAGCGATGGGACGAGATTGTAACTACCAATTGGAAACTAGGAAAAAGGGGTAAAAAATACAACTATTTCGTATTTTATATAAAAAATACAAAATACATTGGAGAGCAGTTCAGTGTAATTCAAACGACTAAATACTCAGAAGTAATAAAATATATATTTCAAATACATACAACATAAATACTGACCAGCTCAGTCTACTACCCAACACACTGTCACACTTCCTTTCAAAGAAACCACACCCCCAGTCCAGGAGGAAGCCACTCCCCCTCTACATACAGAGAACCCAGTCCAGGAGGAAGCCACACCCCCTCTACATACAGAGAACCCAGTCCAGTAGGAAGCCACTCCCCCGCTACATACAGAGACCCCAGTCCAGTAGGAAGCCACTCCCCCTCTACATACAGAGAACACAGTCCAGTAGGAAGCCACTCCCCCTCTACGTACAGAGAACCCAGTCCAGTAGGAAGCCACTCCCCCTCTACATACAAAGAACCCAGTCCAGTAGGAAGCCAAACCCCCTCTACATACAGAGAACGCAGTCCAGTAGGAAGCCACTCCCCCTCTACATACAGAGAACACAGTCCAGGAGGAAGCCACTCCCCCTCTACGTACAGAGAACCCAGTCCAGTAGGAAGCCACTCCCCCTCTACATACAAAGAACCCAGTCCAGTAGGAAGCCACACCCCCTCTACATACAGAGAACCCAGTCCAGTAGGAAGCCACACCCCCTCTACATACAGAGAACCCAGTCCAGTAGGAAGCCACTCCCCCTCTACATACAGAGAACCCAGTCCAGTAGGAAGCCACTCCCCCTCTACATACAGGGAACCCAGTCCAGGAGGAAGCCACTCCCCCTCCTCTGGTGTAGAGTTCCATGAAACAGAAAGTCATCTTTCACACTGCCATTGCTTAACCTACGGGAGAGAGCACCAAAATGGCAGAGAATCAGGAACTGTTCTGTTGCTCCATCTGTCTGGATCTACTGAAGGATCCGGTGACTACTGCCTGTGGACACAGTTACTGTATGGGCTGTATTAAAGAAAGCTGGGATCAGGATGTTCTGAAAGGTGTCTACAGCTGTCCACAGTGCAGACAGATCTTTACCCCAAGGCCTGTTCTGAACAGGAGCACTGTGCTGACTGAAGTGGTGGAGAAACTGAAGAAGACAGGACTCCAGGCTGCTCCCCCTCCTGCTCTGTGCTATGCTGGACCTGGAGATGTGGTGTGTGATGTCTGCAGTGGGACCAGAAAGCAGAAAGCCCTCATGTCCTGTCTGGCGTGTCTGGCCTCTTACTGTGAGACTCACCTCCAACCTCACTATGAATCTCCTGCTTTCAAGAAGCACAAGCTGGTCAAAGCCACGGCACAACTACAGGAGAAGATCTGCTCTCATCATGACAAACTGCTGGAGGTTTACTGTCGTACCGATCAGCAGTGTATCTGTCTGCTGTGTGTGATGGATGAACATAAAGGCCATGATACAGTGTCAGCTGCAGCAGAGAGGACTGAGAAACAGGTAAGACCAGAACAACTTGTTGGTGACTGTCTGATAAACAAAGAATTAAAGATACAGTAGGAACTAAATCTGTTTGAATATGAGATCATTATATTATATACAATATGAAATGGATCCACAAATATGAACACAAACCTTGAGTATATTGAGTTTGCCACAAATGTATCACCATTTTCTAAAGTCAAACACTATTATCATTCTGAATGGCCTTTTATGAGTCCAAAGTTCAGTCTCAACCCCTTGATACATGTAGGCCTACCATAAAAACTATAATCATTCACATAGCAAGATAATATTATATTGTAAAGGGACTTCCTCAGGATTGTAGACCTTCCTCTCTATGGGTCCTATGTCACATTACTATACTATTGATCTACTGGACTAATAAAGCTTGATAGCTCATTGAAGAGTGATTCTCCACAGAGGCAGCTGGGGATGAGTCAGCAGAAGGTCCAGCAGAGATTCCAGGAGAGAAAGAAGGAGCTGAAGAAGCTCCAACAGGCTGTGAAGTCTTTCAAGGTGAGTATTGGTGACTAGAGGAGACACACCATTTCACTTCTCCCCTCCAGTCAGAGAGAGAGAGAGAGGGGCCCCTATCCAATCCCACTGACCCCACTGTTGGGAACAGGCTGTCTGGACCCCTTTCAGAGAATAGACTGGTTCATGTAACCGACTGGGCTGCCTCATCACATAACCATGAGTAACCATGACGACTCATGTCCCCTATACATTAATATGGAGCTCTTTCTCTCTCAATTCAATTCAAAGGTCTTTATTGGCATGGGAAACATATCTTTACTATGCCAAAGCAAGTGAAGTAGATAATAAACAATCATGAATGAACAGTAAACATTAAACAACAATAATTTTCAAATTAATAGAGACATTTCAAATGTTATAATTCAAGTGCAAACAGAGTCGTGCCCCAGACTGAGTTCTGGAGGTGAAATGGAAATGAATGAGGGAGAGTTCAGTGAGGTAGAAGGTGTGGAGAAGAGTTCAGAACCAGAGAAGTATTTGGTCATATGAGATTTGACTTCAGAAGAGTTCCAGGGGGTGTTGAGTGGTGGTGTCCCGTCCTCCCAGGTCGTTGTCATGGTGTCTGCATTGTAGTGGAATGGGGTAGTGGGTTTTTAATGAGTGTAGGGTTAGTTGGAAGGGTGTTACTTAGTATTATCATCATTATATTATTATTAGGCACATGCGCTGAATACAACAGGTGTTTTTGCCTTACAGTGAAATGCTGAATACAACAGGTGTTTTTACCTTATACCTTTTACCTTAAAGTAACAAGTAATTAAAGAGCAGCAGTAACAATAGTGAGACTAAAAACAGACTATATACAGATGGGAACCGGTACAGAGTCAATGCACGGGGTCATCGGTTAGTTGAGTTCATATCAAGACTTGTATGTGTTGTGATATTGTTGTCAGGATGTTGAAGAGAGGGAAAGATTGAAGTGTCATTGGGGTTGGACGGGGTTGGGGGAGTTTGGAAGGGATTTGGGGGATGGGGAGGGTCTATTAGAAGTTAGTAGGACTCAGAAGTACTGAGTTAGGTAGGAGGATTTAGAGTGGTGTAAACCATGATTGAACACACTCCAGAACAGTAGGTGGCGCCATGCACCTTTAACGTTGGTTTGAGGACCTCCATTATATCATAGAAGAAGAAGTTGGTCTGTGAGGGTTTTGTTGTTCCTGAGGAGGGCTACTATTCTTTTCTCTTTTGGTTTTCAAGTATTTTCAGAATTTATTAAAGCCAAAGCTAAAGCTTCCCTAAATAATTCAATATATCAGTCAATATATTTTCTCTGTGATTTATTTTCTCTCCGTCAACCGTTCCATCGCATCTTAACCGTCTTACCGGGCGGGCTCTAGGACCCGGGGGAAGCTGCTGCTGTAGAGGCTGCTGCACCGCTCGTGACTGTCAGTCCTCCTTGTAGCTCATTGGTTAAGCTGTGGCTCGAGCCTGTTAACAGTTAACGGACAGGAAACGGCTCTGACAGGACACATTCATGTCGAGGCAGTGATGTGAATGTGTGGTAAGTTAGAATAGAGAGAGAGAGTTTTCACTACTATAGACTTTGGTCATAATCAAAGCTTTGTTAACCAATAGGTTTTTATGTGAGGCTGCCTGTAAGTTACAGTGTAACAGACGTTACTAAGGGTAACGGTGTCTTTTAAATTCGACATAAGTTATGTGGCGATGATATCTAGTTAACGTTGTATTTAATGTAGTGTAATGACCTGACTAGATCATAAAGGAACAATTGTCCAGACAGAGGATTGAGTTACGAATTGACGGTTTATTAGCAACTTTACACAGGCTACTGTTTGGCCTTAGCTCACGCCAAATAAATGAAAGATACCCCACAAGCCAATCGGGACCTTCTCTTGTGAAGCCCAGACGGAAGAGAGAGAACAAAGGCTGAACCTTAACTTCCAATGCCCCGCCCCCTCCACGCCACTCCGCCAACCACCAGGATGCCCGGCATCAGAACATCCCAGGCATTCCTGTGATTGGCAGATAGCAGGTTGATTGGCATGTCGGACCCCGCGAACACTGGGAACTGGTAAGTACAACACAACCAGCTACTAGCCGAACACATAACACACAGCTGTCTGTGCGGGTCGCTACAGTAGTTTTACTATCTGTGCCAGGCTAGAAATGACACAGATAAAATCTAGTTAACGTTGTAGTTAATGTAGTTTTACTATCTGTGCCAGGCTATAAATGACACAGATAATATCTAGTTAACGTTGTATTTAATGTAGTTTTACTATCTGTGCCAGGCTATAAATGACATAGATAATATCTAGTTAACGTTGTATTTAATTGATCACAGCTTTCTGCTTTCCATGTCGGAGTTTTTGGTAAAAAACATTACATTTGATTATTTTGCCAGTAATGGCTGCAAAAATTAGAAAAAAATATTTCTTTATCTTTGTCAAACAGGCTGGACGTCCCAAAGAGGTTAAAGTTCTGAATGATGATATGAGATATATATATATATATATATATATATATATATATATGATATACCAAGAGGTGTTCTGTACCTGTCTGTCCAGGAGGGAGGAGAGTAGAGCAGGACCAAGAGGTGTTCTGGACCTGTCTGTCCAGGAGGGGAGTAGAGCAGGACCAAGAGGTGTTCTGTACCTGTCTGTCCAGGAGGGAGGAGAGTAGAGCAGGACCAAGAGGTGTTCTGTACCTGTCTGTCCAGGAGGGAGGAGAGTAGAGCAGGACCAAGAGGTGTTCTGTACCTGTCTGTCCAGGAGGGAGGAGAGTAGAGCAGGACCAAGAGGTGTTCTGTACCTGTCTGTCCAGGAGGGAGGAGAGTAGAGCAGGACCAAGAGGTGTTCTGTACCTGTCTGTCCAGGAGGGAGGAGAGTAGAGCAGGACCAAGAGGTGTTCTGTACCTGTCTGTCCAGGAGGGAGGAGAGTAGAGCAGGACCAAGAGGTGTTCTGTACCTGTCTGTCCAGGAGGGAGGAGAGTAGAGCAGGACCAAGAGGTGTTCTGTACCTGTCTGTCCAGGAGGGAGGAGAGTAGAGCAGGACCAAGAGGTGTTCTCTACCTGTCTGTCCAGGAGGGAGGAGAGTAGAGCAGGACCAAGAGGTGTTCTCTACCTGTCTGTCCAGGAGGGGCCTAGTGGACCTGGCGTTCTGACTCTCTCTCTGTCTCTCTCTGTATCTGTCTCTCTCTCTCTCTCTGTATCTCTCACTCTCTCTCACTCTCTCTCACTCTCTCTCACTCTCTCTCACTCTCTCTCACTCTCTCTCACTCTCTCACTCTCTCAAAATTCAATTCAAGGGCTTTATTGACATGGGAAACATGTGTTAACATTGCCAAAGCAAGTGAGGTAGATAATATACAAAAGTGAAATGAACAATAAAAATGAACAGTAAACATTACACATACAGAAGTTTCAGAACAATAAAGACATTACAAATGTCATATTATATATACAGTGTTTTAGGACACAAGATCAAATAAATAAGCATAAATATGGGTTGTATTTACAATGGTGTTTGTTCTTCACTGGTTGCCCTTTTCTCGTGGCAACAGGTCACAAATCTTGCTGCTGTGATGGCACACTGTGGTATTTCACCCAGTAGATATGGGAGTTTTTCAAAATTGGATTTGTTTTCGAATTCTTTGTGGATCTGTGTAATCTGAGGGAAATATGTCTCTCTAATATGGTCATACATTGGGCAGGAGGTTAGGAAGTGCAGCTCAGTTTCCACCTCATTTTGTGGGCAGTGAGCACATAGCCTGTCTTCTCTTGAGAGCCATGTCTGCCTACGGTGGCCTTTCTCAATAGCAAGGCTATGCTCGCTGAGTCTGTACATAGTCAAAGCTTTCCTTAATTTTGGGTCAGTCACAGTGGTCAGGTATTCTGCCGCTGTGTACTCTCTGTGTAGGGCCAAATAGCATTCTAGTTTGCTCTGTTTTTTTGTTAATTCTTTCCAATGTGTCAAGTAATTATCTTTTTGTTTTCTCATGATTTGGTTGGGTCTAATTGTGCTGCTGTCCTGGGGCTCTGTGGGGTGTGTTTGTGTTTGTGAACAGAGCCCCAGGACCAGCTTGCTTAGGGGACTCTTCTCCAGGTTCATCTCTCTGTAGGTGATGGATTTGTTATGGAAGGTTTGGGAATCGCTTCCTTTTAGGTGGTTATAGAATTTAACGGCTCTTTTCTGGATTTTGATAATTTGTGGGTATCGGCCTAATTCTGCTCTGCATGCATTATTTGGTGTTCTACGTTGTACACGGAGGATATTTTTGCAGAATTCTGCGTTCAGAGTCTCAATTTGGTGTTTGTCCCATTTTGTGAAGTCTTGGTTGGTGAGCGGACCCCAGACCTCACAACCATAAAGGGCAATGGGTATCGGCCTAATTCTGCTCTGTTCGTTCTCTCTCTCTCTCTCTCTCTGTCTCTCTCTCTCTCTCTCTGTCTCTCTCTCTCTCTCTCTCTCTCTCTCTCTCT
>NW_022264202.1:0-33495 GCF_002021735.2 Oncorhynchus kisutch | reverse complement strand
TCTGCAAACAAAATACTTCCAGGTGCATCAAATATTATTTAGAGCTTGTTTATGGAAATTGGTTATTTCTGGCATTTCAATGTTGCAACTTGCTGAAAACTGTCACAATGTTCATTCATCTCAAATGACAGCACAGCAAATTTGACTCCAGAGTGCATCAAACATGATTTAGAGCTTGTTTATGGAAAAGTGGTTATTTCTGTATTTCAATGCTGCAACTTGCTGAAAATTGTCCACAGTGTCCTATAATCTAGTTTAAAAAGTTCTGCAAACAAAATACTTCCAGAGTGCATCAACATGATTTAGAGCTTGTTTATGGAAAAGTGGTATTTCTGTATTTCAATGCTGCAACTTGCTGAAAACTGTCCACAGTGTTCCTATCATCTAGTTTAAACAGTTCTGCAAATAAATATACTTTCCAGGGTGCAGCGAATATTGATTTAGAGCTTGTTTATGGAAAAGTGGTTATTTCTGCTTATTTCAATGCTGCAACTTGCTGAAAATTGTCCACAGTGTCCCTATAATCTAGTG
Organism: Oncorhynchus kisutch; assembly: GCF_002021735.2. Lineage (NCBI taxonomy): Eukaryota > Metazoa > Chordata > Actinopteri > Salmoniformes > Salmonidae > Oncorhynchus > Oncorhynchus kisutch. The sequence goes on along the minus strand of NW_022264202.1, from coordinate 32,964 downwards.
TTAAACAGTTCTGCAAACAAAATACTTCCAGAGTGCAATCAAACATGATTTAGAGCTTGTTTATGGAAAAGTGGTTATTTCTGTATTTCAATGCTGCAACTTGCTGAAAATTGTCCACAGTGTCCCTATAATCAGTTAAAAACAGTTCTGCAAACAAAATACTTCCAGAGTGCATCAAACATGATTTAGAGCTTGTTTTATGAAAAAGTGGTTATTTCTGTATTTCAATGCTGCAACTTGCTGAAAATTTGTCCACAGTGTTCCTATCATCTAGTTAATAAAACAGTTCTGCAAAAAAATACTCCAGGGTGCAGCAAATATTGATTTAGAGCTTGTTTATGGAAAAGTGGTTTTTTCTGTATTTCATGCTGCAACTTGCTGAAAATTGTCCACATGTCCCTATAATCTAGTTTAAACAGTTCTGCAACAAAAATACTTCCAGAGTGCATCAAACATGATTTAGAGCTTGTTTATGAAAAAAGTGTTTTTCTGTTATTCCATGCTGCAACTTGCTGAAAATTGTCCACAGTGTCCCTATATCTAGTTTAACAGTTCTGCAAAGAAAATACTTCCAGGGTGCAGCAAATTGATTAGAGCTTGTTTATGGAAAAGTGGTTATTCTCATTTCAATGTTGCAACTTGCTGAAAACTGTCCACAATTTCTTTCATCTCAATAGACAGCACACAAAATTGACATCCAGAGTGCATCAAACATGATTTAGAGCTTGTTTATGGAAATGGTTATTTCTGTATTTCAATGCTGCAACTGCTGAAAATTGTCCACGTGTCCCTATAATCTAGTTTAAACAGTTCTGCAAAACATATACTTCCAGAGTGCATCAAACATGATTTAGAGCTTGCTTATGAAAAAAAGTTTTTCTGTATTTCATCCTGCAACTTGCTAAAATTGTCCACAGGTGTCCCTATAATCTAGTTAAACAGTTCTGCAAAGACAATACTTCCAGGGTGCAGCAAATATTGATTTAGAGCCCCCTTGTTTATGGAAAAGTGGCTATTTCTGTATTTCAATGCTGCAACTTGCTGCAAATTGTCCACAATGTTCATTTTCATTCTTTCAAATAAGATAGCACAGCAAATATTGGATATCCATGAGTGCATCAAACATAGAATTTTAGAGCTTGTTTTATGGAAAGTGGCTTATTTCTGCATTTTCAATGTTGCCAACTTGCTGAAAACTGTACCACAATGTTCATTTTCTTCTCAATAGGACAGCAACCAGCAAAAATTGGACATCCAGAGTGCATCAAACATTGATTTAGAAGCTTGTTTATGGAAAAGTGGTTATTTCTGTATTTCAATGCTGCAACTTGCTGAAAATTGTCCCACTTGTCCCTATAATCTAAGTTTAACAGTTCTTGCAACCACTATACTTCCAGGTGCATCAAACATGATTAGAGCTTGCTTATGAAAAAAAAGTTTTTTCTGTATTTCAATGCTGCAACTTGCTGAAAAATTGTCCACTGTGTTCCTATAATCTGGTTTTAACAGTTCTGCAAAACAAAATACTTCCAGGTGGCAGCAAATATTGATTTAGAGGGCTTGTTTATGGAAAAGTGGTTATTTCTGCATGTCAATGCTGCAACTTGCTGAAAACTGTCCACAATGTTCATTTCATCTCAAATAGACAGCACAGCAAAAATTTGACATCCAGAGTGCATCAAACATGATTTAGAGCTTGTTTATGGGAAAAGTGGTTATTTCTGTATTTCAATGCTGCAACTTGCTGAAAATTGTCCACAGTGTCCCTATAATCTAGTTTAACAGTTCTGCAAACAAAATACTTCCAGAGTGCAATCAAACATGATTTAGAGCTTGTTTATGGAAAAGTGGCTATTTCTGTATTTCAATGCTGCAACTTGCTGAAAATTGTCCACAATGTTCATTTCATCTCAAATAAGATAGCACAGCAAAATTGGATATCCAGAGTGCATCAAACATGATTTAGAGCTTGTTTATGGAAAAGTGGTTAATTCTGCATTTCAATGTTGCAACTTGCTGAAAACTGTCCACAATGTTCATTTCTTCTCAAATAGACAGCACAGCAAAATTGGACATCCAGAGTGCATCAAACATGATTTAGAGCTTGTTTATGGAAAAGTGGTTATTTCTGTATTTCAATGCTGCAACTTGCTGAAAATTGTCCACGTGTCCCTATAATCTAAGTTTAAACAGTTCTGCAAACAATATACTTCCAGAGTGCATCAAACATGATTTAGAGCTTGCTTATGAAAAAAAGTTTTTTCTGTATTTCAATGCTGCAACTTGCTGAAAATTGTCCACAGTGTTCCTATAATCTAGTTTTAACAGTTCTGCAAACAAAATACTTCCAGGGTGCAGCAAATATTGATTTAGAGCTTGTTTATGGAAAAGTGGTTATTTCTGCATTTCAATGTTGCAACTTGCTGAAAACTGTCCACAATGTTCATTTCATCTCAAATAGACAGCACAGCAAAAATTTGACATCCAGAGTGCATCAAACATGATTTAGAGCTTGTTTATGGAAAAGTGGTTATTTCTGTATTTCAATGCTGCAACTTGCTGAAAATTGTCCACAGTGTCCCTATAATCTAGTTTAAACAGTTCTGCAAACAAAATACTTCCAGAGTGCAATCAAACATGATTTAGAGCTTGTTTATGGAAAAGTGGTTATTTCTGTTTTTCAATGCTGCAACTTGCTGAAAATTGTCCACAGTGTTCCTATCATCTAGTTTAAACAGTTCTGCAAATAAAATACTTCAGGGTGCAGCGAATATTGATTTAGAGCTTGTTTATGGAAAAGTGGTTATTTCTGTATTTCAATGCTGCAACTTGCTGAGAATTGTCCACAGTGTCCCTATAATCTAGTTTAAACAGTTCTGCAAACAAAATACTTCCAGAGTGCAATCAAACATGATTTAGAGCTTGTTTATGGAAAAGTGGTTATTTCTGTATTTCAATGCTGCAACTTGCTGAAAATTGTCCACAGTGTCCCTATAATCTAGTTAAAACAGTTCTGCAAACAAAATACTTCCAGAGTGCAATCAAACATGATTTAGAGCTTGTTTATGGAAAAGTGGTTATTTCTGTATTTCAATGCTGCAACTTGCTGAAAATTGTCCACAGTGTTCCTGTCATCTAGTTTAAACAGTTCTGCAAATAAAATACTTCCAGGGTGCAGCAAATATTGATTTAGAGCTTGTTTATGGAAAAGTGGTTATTTCTGTATTTCAATGCTGCAACTTGCTGAAAATTGTCCACAGTGTCCCTATAATCTAGTTTAAACAGTTCTGCAAACAAAATACTTCCAGAGTGCATCAAACATGATTTAGAGCTTGTTTATGAAAAAAAGTGTTTTCTGTATTTCAATCCTGCAACTTGCTAAAATTGTCCACAGTGTCCCTATAATCTAGTTTAAACAGTTCTGCAAAGAAAATACTTCCAGGGTGCAGCAAATAGTGATTTAGAGCTTGTTTATGGAAAAGTGGTTATTTCTGCATTTCAATGTTGCAACTTGCTGAAAATTGTCCACAATGTTAATTTCATCTCAAATAGACAGCACAGCAAAAATTGGACATCCAGAGTGCATCAAACATGATTTAGAGCTTGTTTATGGAAAAGTGGTTATTTCTGTATTTCAATGCTGCAACTTGCTGAAAATTGTCCACGTGTCCCTATAATCTAGTTTAAACAGTTCTGCAAACAATATACTTCCAGAGTGCATCAAACATGATTTAGAGCTTGCTTATGAAAAAAAGTTTTTTCTGTATTTCAATGCTGCAACTTGCTGAAAATTGTCCACAGTGTTCCTATAATCTAGTTTTAACAGTTCTGCAAACAAAATACTTCCAGGGTGCAGCAAATATTGATTTAGAGCTTGTTTATGGAAAAGTGGTTATTTCTGCATTTCAATGTTGCAACTTGCTGAAAACTGTCCACAATGTTCATTTCATCTCAAATAGACAGCACAGCAAAAATTTGACATCCAGAGTGCATCAAACATGATTTAGAGCTTGTTTATGGAAAAGTGGTTATTTCTGTATTTCAATGCTGCAACTTGCTGAAAATTGTCCACAGTGTCCCTATAATCTAGTTTAAACAGTTCTGCAAACAAAATACTTCCAGAGTGCAATCAAACATGATTTAGAGCTTGTTTATGGAAAAGTGGTTATTTCTGTTTTTCAATGCTGCAACTTGCTGAAAATTGTCCACAGTGTTCCTATCATCTAGTTTAAACAGTTCTGCAAATAAAATACTTCCAGGGTGCAGCAAATATTGATTTAGAGCTTGTTTATGGAAAAGTGGTTATTTCTGTATTTCAATGCTGCAACTTGCTGAAAATTGTCCACAGTGTCCCTATAATCTAGTTTCAACAGTTCTGCAAACAAAATACTTCCAGAGTGCATCAAACATGATTTAGAGCTTGCTTATGAAAAAAAAGTGTTTTCTGTATTTCAATGCTGCAACTTGCTGAAAATTGTCCACAGTGTTCCTATCATCTAGTTTAAACAGTTCTGCAAATAAAATACTTCCAGGGTGCAGCGAATATTGATTTAGAGCTTGTTTATGGAAAAGTGGTTATTTCTGTATTTCAATGCTGCAACTTGCTGAGAATTGTCCACAGTGTCCCTATAATCTAGTTTAAACAGTTCTGCAAACAAAATACTTTCAGGGTGCAGCAAATATTGATTTAGAGCTTGTTTATGGAAAAGTGGTTATTTCTGTATTTCAATGCTGCAACTTGCTGAAAATTGTCCACAGTGTTCCTGTCATCTAGTTTAAACAGTTCTGCAAATAAAATACTTCCAGGGTGCAGCAAATATTGATTTAGAGCTTGTTTATGGAAAAGTGGTTATTTCTGTATTTCAATGCTGCAACTTGCTGAAAATTGTCCACAGTGTCCCTATAATCTAGTTTAAACAGTTCTGCAAACAAAATACTTCCAGAGTGCATCAAACATGATTTAGAGCTTGTTTATGAAAAAAGTGTTTTCTGTATTTCAATCCTGCAACTTGCTAAAAATTGTCCACAGTGTCCCTATAATCTAGTTTAAACAGTTCTGCAAAGAAAATACTTCCAGGGTGCAGCAAATAGTGATTTAGAGCTTGTTTATGGAAAAGTGGCTATTTCTGTATTTCAATGCTGCAACTTGCTGAAAATTGTCCACAATGTTCATTTCATCTCAAATAAGATAGCACAGCAAAAATTGGATATCCAGAGTGCATCAAACATGATTTAGAGCTTGTTTATGGAAAAGTGGTTATTTCTGCATTTCAATGTTGCAACTTGCTGAAAACTGTCCACAATGTTCATTTCTTCTCAAATAGACAGCACAGCAAAAATTGGACATCCAGAGTGCATCAAACATGATTTAGAGCTTGCTTATGAAAAAAAAGTTTTTTCTGTATTTCAATGCTGCAACTTGCTGAAAATTGTCCACAGTGTTCCTATAATCTAGTTTTAACAGTTCTGCAAACAAAATACTTCCAGGGTGCAGCAAATATTGATTTAGAGCTTGTTTATGGAAAAGTGGTTATTTCTGCATTTCAATGTTGCAACTTGCTGAAAACTGTCCACAATGTTCATTTCTTCTCAAATAGACAGCACAGCAAAAATTGGACATCCAGAGTGCATCAAACATGATTTAGAGCTTGTTTATGGAAAAGTGGTTATTTCTGTATTTCAATGCTGCAACTTGCTGAAAATTGTCCACGTGTCCCTATAATCTAAGTTTAAACAGTTCTGCAAACAATATACTTCCAGAGTGCATCAAACATGATTTAGAGCTTGCTTATGAAAAAAAAGTTTTTTCTGTATTTCAATGCTGCAACTTGCTGAAAATTGTCCACAGTGTTCCTATAATCTAGTTTTAACAGTTCTGCAAACAAAATACTTCCAGGGTGCAGCAAATATTGATTTAGAGCTTGTTTATGGAAAAGTGGTTATTTCTGCATTTCAATGTTGCAACTTGCTGAAAACTGTCCACAATGTTCATTTCATCTCAAATAGACAGCACAGCAAAAATTTGACATCCAGAGTGCATCAAACATGATTTAGAGCTTGTTTATGGAAAAGTGGTTATTTCTGTATTTCAATGCTGCAACTTGCTGAAAATTGTCCACAGTGTCCCTATAATCTAGTTTAAACAGTTCTGCAAACAAAATACTTCCAGAGTGCAATCAAACATGATTTAGAGCTTGTTTATGGAAAAGTGGTTATTTCTGTTTTTCAATGCTGCAACTTGCTGAAAATTGTCCACAGTGTTCCTATCATCTAGTTTAAACAGTTCTGCAAATAAAATACTTCCAGGGTGCAGCGAATATTGATTTAGAGCTTGTTTATGGAAAAGTGGTTATTTCTGTATTTCAATGCTGCAACTTGCTGAGAATTGTCCACAGTGTCCCTATAATCTAGTTTAAACAGTTCTGCAAACAAAATACTTCCAGAGTGCAATCAAACATGATTTAGAGCTTGTTTATGGAAAAGTGGTTATTTCTGTATTTCAATGCTGCAACTTGCTGAAAATTGTCCACAGTGTCCCTATAATCTAGTTAAAACAGTTCTGCAAACAAAATACTTCCAGAGTGCAATCAAACATGATTTAGAGCTTGTTTATGGAAAAGTGGTTATTTCTGTATTTCAATGCTGCAACTTGCTGAAAATTGTCCACAGTGTTCCTGTCATCTAGTTTAAACAGTTCTGCAAATAAAATACTTCCAGGGTGCAGCAAATATTGATTTAGAGCTTGTTTATGGAAAAGTGGTTATTTCTGTATTTCAATGCTGCAACTTGCTGAAAATTGTCCGCAGTGTCCCTATAATCTAGTTTAAACAGTTCTGCAAACAAAATACTTCCAGAGTGCATCAAACATGATTTAGAGCTTGTTTATGAAAAAAAGTGTTTTCTGTATTTCAATCCTGCAACTTGCTAAAAATTGTCCACAGTGTCCCTATAATCTAGTTTAAACAGTTCTGCAAAGAAAATACTTCCAGGGTGCAGCAAATAGTGATTTAGAGCTTGTTTATGGAAAAGTGGTTATTTCTGCATTTCAATGTTGCAACTTGCTGAAAATTGTCCACAATGTTAATTTCATCTCAAATAGACAGCACAGCAAAAATTGGACATCCAGAGTGCATCAAACATGATTTAGAGCTTGTTTATGGAAAAGTGGTTATTTCTGTATTTCAATGCTGCAACTTGCTGAAAATTGTCCACGTGTCCCTATAATCTAGTTTAAACAGTTCTGCAAACAATATACTTCCAGAGTGCATCAAACATGATTTAGAGCTTGCTTATGAAAAAAAAGTTTTTTCTGTATTTCAATGCTGCAACTTGCTGAAAATTGTCCACAGTGTTCCTATAATCTAGTTTTAACAGTTCTGCAAACAAAATACTTCCAGGGTGCAGCAAATATTGATTTAGAGCTTGTTTATGGAAAAGTGGTTATTTCTGCATTTCAATGTTGCAACTTGCTGAAAACTGTCCACAATGTTCATTTCATCTCAAATAGACAGCACAGCAAAAATTTGACATCCAGAGTGCATCAAACATGATTTAGAGCTTGTTTATGGAAAAGTGGTTATTTCTGTATTTCAATGCTGCAACTTGCTGAAAATTGTCCACAGTGTCCCTATAATCTAGTTTAAACAGTTCTGCAAACAAAATACTTCCAGAGTGCAATCAAACATGATTTAGAGCTTGTTTATGGAAAAGTGGTTATTTCTGTTTTTCAATGCTGCAACTTGCTGAAAATTGTCCACAGTGTTCCTATCATCTAGTTTAAACAGTTCTGCAAATAAAATACTTCCAGGGTGCAGCAAATATTGATTTAGAGCTTGTTTATGGAAAAGTGGTTATTTCTGTATTTCAATGCTGCAACTTGCTGAAAATTGTCCACAGTGTCCCTATAATCTAGTTTCAACAGTTCTGCAAACAAAATACTTCCAGAGTGCATCAAACATGATTTAGAGCTTGCTTATGAAAAAAAAGTGTTTTCTGTATTTCAATGCTGCAACTTGCTGAAAATTGTCCACAGTGTTCCTATCATCTAGTTTAAACAGTTCTGCAAATAAAATACTTCCAGGGTGCAGCGAATATTGATTTAGAGCTTGTTTATGGAAAAGTGGTTATTTCTGTATTTCAATGCTGCAACTTGCTGAGAATTGTCCACAGTGTCCCTATAATCTAGTTTAAACAGTTCTGCAAACAAAATACTTTCAGGGTGCAGCAAATATTGATTTAGAGCTTGTTTATGGAAAAGTGGTTATTTCTGTATTTCAATGCTGCAACTTGCTGAAAATTGTCCACAGTGTTCCTGTCATCTAGTTTAAACAGTTCTGCAAACAATATACTTCCAGAGTGCATCAAACATGATTTAGAGCTTGCTTATGAAAAAAAAGTTTTTTCTGTATTTCAATGCTGCAACTTGCTGAAAATTGTCCACAGTGTTCCTATAATCTAGTTTTAACAGTTCTGCAAACAAAATACTTCCAGGGTGCAGCAAATATTGATTTAGAGCTTGTTTATGGAAAAGTGGTTATTTCTGCATTTCAATGTTGCAACTTGCTGAAAACTGTCCACAATGTTCATTTCATCTCAAATAGACAGCACAGCAAAAATTTGACATCCAGAGTGCATCAAACATGATTTAGAGCTTGTTTATGGAAAAGTGGTTATTTCTGTATTTCAATGCTGCAACTTGCTGAAAATTGTCCACAGTGTCCCTATAATCTAGTTTAAACAGTTCTGCAAACAAAATACTTCCAGAGTGCAATCAAACATGATTTAGAGCTTGTTTATGGAAAAGTGGTTATTTCTGTTTTTCAATGCTGCAACTTGCTGAAAATTGTCCACAGTGTTCCTATCATCTAGTTTAAACAGTTCTGCAAATAAAATACTTCCAGGGTGCAGCGAATATTGATTTAGAGCTTGTTTATGGAAAAGTGGTTATTTCTGTATTTCAATGCTGCAACTTGCTGAGAATTGTCCACAGTGTCCCTATAATCTAGTTTAAACAGTTCTGCAAACAAAATACTTCCAGAGTGCAATCAAACATGATTTAGAGCTTGTTTATGGAAAAGTGGTTATTTCTGTATTTCAATGCTGCAACTTGCTGAAAATTGTCCACAGTGTCCCTATAATCTAGTTAAAACAGTTCTGCAAACAAAATACTTCCAGAGTGCAATCAAACATGATTTAGAGCTTGTTTATGGAAAAGTGGTTATTTCTGTATTTCAATGCTGCAACTTGCTGAAAATTGTCCACAGTGTTCCTGTCATCTAGTTTAAACAGTTCTGCAAATAAAATACTTCCAGGGTGCAGCAAATATTGATTTAGAGCTTGTTTATGGAAAAGTGGTTATTTCTGTATTTCAATGCTGCAACTTGCTGAAAATTGTCCACAGTGTCCCTATAATCTAGTTTAAACAGTTCTGCAAACAAAATACTTCCAGAGTGCATCAAACATGATTTAGAGCTTGTTTATGAAAAAAAGTGTTTTCTGTATTTCAATCCTGCAACTTGCTAAAAATTGTCCACAGTGTCCCTATAATCTAGTTTAAACAGTTCTGCAAAGAAAATACTTCCAGGGTGCAGCAAATAGTGATTTAGAGCTTGTTTATGGAAAAGTGGTTATTTCTGCATTTCAATGTTGCAACTTGCTGAAAATTGTCCACAATGTTAATTTCATCTCAAATAGACAGCACAGCAAAAATTGGACATCCAGAGTGCATCAAACATGATTTAGAGCTTGTTTATGGAAAAGTGGTTATTTCTGTATTTCAATGCTGCAACTTGCTGAAAATTGTCCACGTGTCCCTATAATCTAGTTTAAACAGTTCTGCAAACAATATACTTCCAGAGTGCATCAAACATGATTTAGAGCTTGCTTATGAAAAAAAAGTTTTTTCTGTATTTCAATGCTGCAACTTGCTGAAAATTGTCCACAGTGTTCCTATAATCTAGTTTTAACAGTTCTGCAAACAAAATACTTCCAGGGTGCAGCAAATATTGATTTAGAGCTTGTTTATGGAAAAGTGGTTATTTCTGCATTTCAATGTTGCAACTTGCTGAAAACTGTCCACAATGTTCATTTCATCTCAAATAGACAGCACAGCAAAAATTTGACATCCAGAGTGCATCAAACATGATTTAGAGCTTGTTTATGGAAAAGTGGTTATTTCTGTATTTCAATGCTGCAACTTGCTGAAAATTGTCCACAGTGTCCCTATAATCTAGTTTAAACAGTTCTGCAAACAAAATACTTCCAGAGTGCAATCAAACATGATTTAGAGCTTGTTTATGGAAAAGTGGTTATTTCTGTTTTTCAATGCTGCAACTTGCTGAAAATTGTCCACAGTGTTCCTATCATCTAGTTTAAACAGTTCTGCAAATAAAATACTTCCAGGGTGCAGCAAATATTGATTTAGAGCTTGTTTATGGAAAAGTGGTTATTTCTGTATTTCAATGCTGCAACTTGCTGAAAATTGTCCACAGTGTCCCTATAATCTAGTTTCAACAGTTCTGCAAACAAAATACTTCCAGAGTGCATCAAACATGATTTAGAGCTTGCTTATGAAAAAAAAGTGTTTTCTGTATTTCAATGCTGCAACTTGCTGAAAATTGTCCACAGTGTTCCTATCATCTAGTTTAAACAGTTCTGCAAATAAAATACTTCCAGGGTGCAGCGAATATTGATTTAGAGCTTGTTTATGGAAAAGTGGTTATTTCTGTATTTCAATGCTGCAACTTGCTGAGAATTGTCCACAGTGTCCCTATAATCTAGTTTAAACAGTTCTGCAAACAAAATACTTTCAGGGTGCAGCAAATATTGATTTAGAGCTTGTTTATGGAAAAGTGGTTATTTCTGTATTTCAATGCTGCAACTTGCTGAAAATTGTCCACAGTGTTCCTGTCATCTAGTTTAAACAGTTCTGCAAATAAAATACTTCCAGGGTGCAGCAAATATTGATTTAGAGCTTGTTTATGGAAAAGTGGTTATTTCTGTATTTCAAATTCTGCAACTTGCTGAAAATTGTCCACAGTGTCCCTATAATCTAGTTTAAACAGTTCTGCAAACAAAATACTTCCAGAGTGCATCAAACATGATTTAGAGCTTGTTTATGAAAAAAAGTGTTTTCTGTATTTCAATCCTGCAACTTGCTAAAAATTGTCCACAGTGTCCCTATAATCTAGTTTAAACAGTTCTGCAAAGAAAATACTTCCAGGGTGCAGCAAATAGTGATTTAGAGCTTGTTTATGGAAAAGTGGTTATTTCTGCATTTCAATGTTGCAACTTGCTGAAAATTGTCCACAATGTTAATTTCATCTCAAATAGACAGCACAGCAAAAATTGGACATCCAGAGTGCATCAAACATGATTTAGAGCTTGTTTATGGAAAAGTGGTTATTTCTGTATTTCAATGCTGCAACTTGCTGAAAATTGTCCACAGTGTCCCTATAATCTAGTTTAAACAGTTCTGCAAACAAAATACTTCCAGAGTGCAATCAAACATGATTTAGAGCTTGTTTATGGAAAAGTGGTTATTTCTGTTTTTCAATGCTGCAACTTGCTGAAAATTGTCCACAGTGTTCCTATCATCTAGTTTAAACAGTTCTGCAAATAAAATACTTCCAGGGTGCAGCAAATATTGATTTAGAGCTTGTTTATGGAAAAGTGGTTATTTCTGTATTTCAATGCTGCAACTTGCTGAAAATTGTCCACAGTGTCCCTATAATCTAGTTTCAACAGTTCTGCAAACAAAATACTTCCAGAGTGCATCAAACATGATTTAGAGCTTGCTTATGAAAAAAAGTGTTTTCTGTATTTCAATGCTGCAACTTGCTGAAAATTGTCCACAGTGTTCCTATCATCTAGTTTAAACAGTTCTGCAAATAAAATACTTCCAGGGTGCAGCGAATATTGATTTAGAGCTTGTTTATGGAAAAGTGGTTATTTCTGTATTTCAATGCTGCAACTTGCTGAGAATTGTCCACAGTGTCCCTATAATCTAGTTTAAACAGTTCTGCAAACAAAATACTTTCAGGGTGCAGCAAATATTGATTTAGAGCTTGTTTATGGAAAAGTGGTTATTTCTGTATTTCAATGCTGCAACTTGCTGAAAATTGTCCACAGTGTTCCTGTCATCTAGTTTAAACAGTTCTGCAAATAAAATACTTCCAGGGTGCAGCAAATATTGATTTAGAGCTTGTTTATGGAAAAGTGGTTATTTCTGTATTTCAATGCTGCAACTTGCTGAAAATTGTCCACAGTGTCCCTATAATCTAGTTTAAACAGTTCTGCAAACAAAATACTTCCAGAGTGCATCAAACATGATTTAGAGCTTGTTTATGAAAAAAAGTGTTTTCTGTATTTCAATCCTGCAACTTGCTAAAAATTGTCCACAGTGTCCCTATAATCTAGTTTAAACAGTTCTGCAAAGAAAATACTTCCAGGGTGCAGCAAATAGTGATTTAGAGCTTGTTTATGGAAAAGTGGTTATTTCTGCATTTCAATGTTGCAACTTGCTGAAAATTGTCCACAATGTTAATTTCATCTCAAATAGACAGCACAGCAAAAATTGGACATCCAGAGTGCATCAAACATGATTTAGAGCTTGTTTATGGAAAAGTGGTTATTTCTGTATTTCAATGCTGCAACTTGCTGAAAATTGTCCACGTGTCCCTATAATCTAGTTTAAACAGTTCTGCAAACAATATACTTCCAGAGTGCATCAAACATGATTTAGAGCTTGCTTATGAAAAAAAAGTTTTTTCTGTATTTCAATGCTGCAACTTGCTGAAAATTGTCCACAGTGTTCCTATAATCTAGTTTTAACAGTTCTGCAAACAAAATACTTCCAGGGTGCAGCAAATATTGATTTAGAGCTTGTTTATGGAAAAGTGGTTATTCTGCATTTCAATGTTGCAACTTGCTGAAAACTGTCCACAATGTTCATTTCATCTCAAATAGACAGCACAGCAAAAATTTGACATCCAGAGTGCATCAAACATGATTTAGAGCTTGTTTATGGAAAAGTGGTTATTTCTGTATTTCAATGCTGCAACTTGCTGAAAATTGTCCACAGTGTCCCTATAATCTAGTTTAAACAGTTCTGCAAACAAAATACTTCCAGAGTGCAATCAAACATGATTTAGAGCTTGTTTATGGAAAAGTGGTTATTTCTGTTTTTCAATGCTGCAACTTGCTGAAAATTGTCCACAGTGTTCCTATCATCTAGTTTAAACAGTTCTGCAAATAAAATACTTCCAGGGTGCAGCAAATATTGATTTAGAGCTTGTTTATGGAAAAGTGGTTATTTCTGTATTTCAATGCTGCAACTTGCTGAAAATTGTCCACAGTGTCCCTATAATCTAGTTTCAACAGTTCTGCAAACAAAATACTTCCAGAGTGCATCAAACATGATTTAGAGCTTGCTTATGAAAAAAAAGTGTTTTCTGTATTTCAATGCTGCAACTTGCTGAAAATTGTCCACAGTGTTCCTATCATCTAGTTTAAACAGTTCTGCAAATAAAATACTTCCAGGGTGCAGCGAATATTGATTTAGAGCTTGTTTATGGAAAAGTGGTTATTTCTGTATTTCAATGCTGCAACTTGCTGAGAATTGTCCACAGTGTCCCTATAATCTAGTTTAAACAGTTCTGCAAACAAAATACTTTCAGGGTGCAGCAAATATTGATTTAGAGCTTGTTTATGGAAAAGTGGTTATTTCTGTATTTCAATGCTGCAACTTGCTGAAAATTGTCCACAGTGTCCCTATAATCTAGTTTAAACAGTTCTGCAAACAAAATACTTCCAGGGTGCAGCACATATTGATTTCGAGCTTGTTTATGGAAAAGTGGTTATTTCTGCATTTCAATGTTGCAACTTGCTGAAAACTGTCCACAATGTTCATTTCATCTCAAATAGACAGCACAGCAAAAATTGGACATCCAGAGTGCATCAAACATGATTTAGAGCTTGTTTATGGAAAAGTGGTTATTTCTGCATTTCAATGTTGCAACTTGCTGAAAACTGTCCACAGTGTTCATTTCTTCTCAAATAGACAGCACAGCAAAAATTGGACATCCAGAGTGCATCAAACATGATTTAGAGCTTGTTTATGGAAAAGTGGTTATTTCTGTATTTCAATGCTGCAACTTGCTGAAAATTGTCCACAGTGTCCCTATAATCTAGTTTAAACAGTTCTGCAAACAAAATACTTCCAGGGTGCAGCGAATATTGATTTAGAGCTTGTTTATGGAAAAGTGGTTATTTCTGTATTTCAATGCTGCAACTTGCTGAGAACTGTCCACAGTGTCCCTATAATCTAGTTTAAACAGTTCTGCAAACAAAATACTTTCAGGGTGCAGCAAATATTGATTTAGAGCTTGTTTATGGAAAAGTGGTTATTTCTGTATTTCAATGCTGCAACTTGCTGAAAATTGTCCACAGTGTCCCTATAATCTAGTTTAAACAGTTCTGCAAACAAAATACTTCCAGGGTGCAGCAAATATTGATTTCGAGCTTGTTTATGGAAAAGTGGTTATTTCTGCATTTCAATGTTGCAACTTGCTGAAAACTGTCCACAATGTTCATTTCATCTCAAATAGACAGCACAGCAAAAATTGGACATCCAGAGTGCATCAAACATGATGTAGAGCTTGCTTATGAAAAAAAAGTGTTTTCTGTATTTCAATGCTGCAACTTGCTAAAAATTGTCCACAGTGTTCCTATAATCTAGTTTAAACAGTTCTGCAAACAAAATACTTCCAGGGTGCAGCAAATATTGATTTAGAGCTTGTTTATGGAAAAGTGGTTATTTCTGTATTTCAATGCTGCAACTTGCTGAAAATTGTCCACAGTGTCCCTATAATCTAGTTTAAACAGTTCTGCAAACAAAATACTTCCAGAGTGCATCAAACATGATTTAGAGCTTGCTTATGAAAAAAAAGTGTTTTCTGTATTTCAATGCTGCAACTTGCTGAAAATTGTCCACAGTGTTCCTATAATCTAGTTTTAACAGTTCTGCAAACAAAATACTTCCAGGGTGCAGCAAATATTGATTTAGAGCTTGTTTATGGAAAAGTGGTTATTTCTGCATTTCAATGTTGCAACTTGCTGAAAACTGTCCACAATGTTCATTTCATCTCAAATAGACAGCACAGCAAAAATTTGACATCCAGAGTGCATCAAACATGATTTAGAGCTTGTTTATGGAAAAGTGGTTATTTCTGTATTTCAATGCTGCAACTTGCTGAAAATTGTCCACAGTGTCCCTATAATCTAGTTTAAACAGTTCTGCAAACAAAATACTTCCAGAGTGCAATCAAACATGATTTAGAGCTTGTTTATGGAAAAGTGGTTATTTCTGTTTTTCAATGCTGCAACTTGCTGAAAATTGTCCACAGTGTTCCTATAATCTAGTTTAAACAGTTCGGCAAATAAAATACTTCCAGGGTGCAGCAAATATTGATTTAGAGCTTGTTTATGGAAAAGTGGTTATTTCTGTATTTCAATGCTGCAACTTGCTGAAAATTGTCCACAGTGTCCCTATAATCTAGTTTAAACAGTTCTGCAAACAAAATACTTCCAGAGTGCATCAAACATGATTTAGAGCTTGCTTATGAAAAAAAAGTGTTTTCTGTATTTCAATGCTGCAACTTGCTGAAAATTGTCCACAGTGTTCCTATAATCTAGTTTTAACAGTTCTGCAAACAAAATACTTCCAGGGTGCAGCAAATATTGATTTAGAGCTTGTTTATGGAAAAGTGGTTATTTCTGCATTTCAATGTTGCAACTTGCTGAAAACTGTCCACAATGTTCATTTCATCTCAAATAGACAGCACAGCAAAAATGTGACATCCAGAGTGCATCAAACATGATTTAGAGCTTGTTTATGGAAAAGTGGTTATTTCTGTATTTCAATGCTGCAACTTGCTGAAAATTGTCCACAGTGTCCCTATAATCTAGTTTAAACAGTTCTGCAAACAAAATACTTCCAGAGTGCAATCAAACATGATTTAGAGCTTGTTTATGGAAAAGTGGTTATTTCTGTTTTTCAATGCTGCAACTTGCTGAAAATTGTCCACAGTGTTCCTATCATCTAGTTTAAACAGTTCGGCAAATAAAATACTTCCAGGGTGCAGCAAATATTGATTTAGAGCTTGTTTATGGAAAAGTGGCTATTTCTGTATTTCAATGCTGCAACTTGCTGAAAATTGTCCACAATGTTCATTTCATCTCAAATAAGATAGCACAGCAAAAATTGGATATCCAGAGTGCATCAAACATGATTTAGAGCTTGTTTATGGAAAAGTGGTTATTTCTGCATTTCAATGTTGCAACTTGCTGAAAACTGTCCACAATGTTCATTTCTTCTCAAATAGACAGCACAGCAAAAATTGGACATCCAGAGTGCATCAAACATGATTTAGAGCTTGTTTATGGAAAAGTGGTTATTTCTGTATTTCAATGCTGCAACGTGCTGAAAATTGTCCACGTGTCCCTATAATCTAGTTTAAACAGTTCTGCAAACAATATACTTCCAGAGTGCATCAAACATGATTTAGAGCTTGCTTATGAAAAAAAAGTTTTTTCTGTATTTCAATGCTGCAACTTGCTGAAAATTGTCCACAGTGTTCCTATAATCTAGTTTTAACAGTTCTGCAAACAAAATACTTCCAGGGTGCAGCAAATATTGATTTAGAGCTTGTTTATGGAAAAGTGGCTATTTCTGTATTTCAATGCTGCAACTTGCTGAAAATTGTCCACAATGTTCATTTCATCTCAAATAAGATAGCACAGCAAAAATTGGATATCCAGAGTGCATCAAACATGATTTAGAGCTTGTTTATGGAAAAGTGGTTATTTCTGCATTTCAATGTTGCAACTTGCTGAAAACTGTCCACAATGTTCATTTCTTCTCAAATAGACAGCACAGCAAAAATTGGACATCCAGAGTGCATCAAACATGATTTAGAGCTTGTTTATGGAAAAGTGGTTATTTCTGTATTTCAATGCTGCAACTTGCTGAAAATTGTCCACGTGTCCCTATAATCTAGTTTAAACAGTTCTGCAAACAATATACTTCCAGAGTGCATCAAACATGATTTAGAGCTTGCTTATGAAAAAAAAGTTTTTTCTGTATTTCAATGCTGCAACTTGCTGAAAATTGTCCACAGTGTTCCTATAATCTAGTTTTAACAGTTCTGCAAACAAAATACTTCCAGGGTGCAGCAAATATTGATTTAGAGCTTGTTTATGGAAAAGTGGTTATTTCTGCATTTCAATGTTGCAACTTGCTGAAAACTGTCCACAATGTTCATTTCATCTCAAATAGACAGCACAGCAAAAATTTGACATCCAGAGTGCATCAAACATGATTTAGAGCTTGTTTATGGAAAAGTGGTTATTTCTGTATTTCAATGCTGCAACTTGCTGAAAATTGTCCACAGTGTCCCTATAATCTAGTTTAAACAGTTCTGCAAACAAAATACTTCCAGGGTGCAGCACATATTGATTTCGAGCTTGTTTATGGAAAAGTGGTTATTTCTGCATTTCAATGTTGCAACTTGCTGAAAACTGTCCACAATGTTCATTTCATCTCAAATAGACAGCACAGCAAAAATTGGACATCCAGAGTGCATCAAACATGATTTAGAGCTTGTTTATGGAAAAGTGGTTATTTCTGCATTTCAATGTTGCAACTTGCTGAAAACTGTCCACAGTGTTCATTTCTTCTCAAATAGACAGCACAGCAAAAATTGGACATCCAGAGTGCATCAAACATGATTTAGAGCTTGTTTATGGAAAAGTGGTTATTTCTGTATTTCAATGCTGCAACTTGCTGAAAATTGTCCACAGTGTCCCTATAATCTAGTTTAAACAGTTCTGCAAACAAAATACTTCCAGGGTGCAGCGAATATTGATTTAGAGCTTGTTTATGGAAAAGTGGTTATTTCTGTATTTCAATGCTGCAACTTGCTGAGAACTGTCCACAGTGTCCCTATAATCTAGTTTAAACAGTTCTGCAAACAAAATACTTTCAGGGTGCAGCAAATATTGATTTAGAGCTTGTTTATGGAAAAGTGGTTATTTCTGTATTTCAATGCTGCAACTTGCTGAAAATTGTCCACAGTGTCCCTATAATCTAGTTTAAACAGTTCTGCAAACAAAATACTTCCAGGGTGCAGCAAATATTGATTTCGAGCTTGTTTATGGAAAAGTGGTTATTTCTGCATTTCAATGTTGCAACTTGCTGAAAACTGTCCACAATGTTCATTTCATCTCAAATAGACAGCACAGCAAAAATTGGACATCCAGAGTGCATCAAACATGATGTAGAGCTTGCTTATGAAAAAAAAGTGTTTTCTGTATTTCAATGCTGCAACTTGCTAAAAATTGTCCACAGTGTTCCTATAATCTAGTTTAAACAGTTCTGCAAACAAAATACTTCCAGGGTGCAGCAAATATTGATTTAGAGCTTGTTTATGGAAAAGTGGTTATTTCTGTATTTCAATGCTGCAACTTGCTGAAAATTGTCCACAGTGTCCCTATAATCTAGTTTAAACAGTTCTGCAAACAAAATACTTCCAGAGTGCATCAAACATGATTTAGAGCTTGCTTATGAAAAAAAAGTGTTTTCTGTATTTCAATGCTGCAACTTGCTGAAAATTGTCCACAGTGTTCCTATCATCTAGTTTAAACAGTTCGGCAAATAAAATACTTCCAGGGTGCAGCAAATATTGATTTAGAGCTTGTTTATGGAAAAGTGGTTATTTCTGTATTTCAATGCTGCAACTTGCTGAAAATTGTCCACAGTGTCCCTATAATCTAGTTTAAACAGTTCTGCAAACAAAATACTTCCAGAGTGCATCAAACATGATTTAGAGCTTGCTTATGAAAAAAAAGTGTTTCTGTATTTCAATGCTGCAACTTGCTGAAAATTGTCCACAGTGTTCCTATAATCTAGTTTTAACAGTTCTGCAAACAAAATACTTCCAGGGTGCAGCAAATATTGATTTAGAGCTTGTTTATGGAAAAGTGGCTATTTCTGTATTTCAATGCTGCAACTTGCTGAAAATTGTCCACAATGTTCATTTCATCTCAAATAAGATAGCACAGCAAAAATTGGATATCCAGAGTGCATCAAACATGATTTAGAGCTTGTTTATGGAAAAGTGGTTATTTCTGCATTTCAATGTTGCAACTTGCTGAAAACTGTCCACAATGTTCATTTCTTCTCAAATAGACAGCACAGCAAAAATTGGACATCCAGAGTGCATCAAACATGATTTAGAGCTTGTTTATGGAAAAGTGGTTATTTCTGTATTTCAATGCTGCAACTTGCTGAAAATTGTCCACGTGTCCCTATAATCTAGTTTAAACAGTTCTGCAAACAATATACTTCCAGAGTGCATCAAACATGATTTAGAGCTTGCTTATGAAAAAAAAGTTTTTTCTGTATTTCAATGCTGCAACTTGCTGAAAATTGTCCACAGTGTTCCTATAATCTAGTTTTAACAGTTCTGCAAACAAAATACTTCCAGGGTGCAGCAAATATTGATTTAGAGCTTGTTTATGGAAAAGTGGTTATTTCTGCATTTCAATGTTGCAACTTGCTGAAAACTGTCCACAATGTTCATTTCATCTCAAATAGACAGCACAGCAAAAATTTGACATCCAGAGTGCATCAAACATGATTTAGAGCTTGTTTATGGAAAAGTGGTTATTTCTGTATTTCAATGCTGCAACTTGCTGAAAATTGTCCACAGTGTCCCTATAATCTAGTTTAAACAGTTCTGCAAACAAAATACTTCCAGGGTGCAGCACATATTGATTTCGAGCTTGTTTATGGAAAAGTGGTTATTTCTGCATTTCAATGTTGCAACTTGCTGAAAACTGTCCACAATGTTCATTTCATCTCAAATAGACAGCACAGCAAAAATTGGACATCCAGAGTGCATCAAACATGATTTAGAGCTTGTTTATGGAAAAGTGGTTATTTCTGCATTTCAATGTTGCAACTTGCTGAAAACTGTCCACAGTGTTCATTTCTTCTCAAATAGACAGCACAGCAAAAATTGGACATCCAGAGTGCATCAAACATGATTTAGAGCTTGTTTATGGAAAAGTGGTTATTTCTGTATTTCAATGCTGCAACTTGCTGAAAATTGTCCACAGTGTCCCTATAATCTAGTTTAAACAGTTCTGCAAACAAAATACTTCCAGGGTGCAGCGAATATTGATTTAGAGCTTGTTTATGGAAAAGTGGTTATTTCTGTATTTCAATGCTGCAACTTGCTGAGAACTGTCCACAGTGTCCCTATAATCTAGTTTAAACAGTTCTGCAAACAAAATACTTTCAGGGTGCAGCAAATATTGATTTAGAGCTTGTTTATGGAAAAGTGGTTATTTCTGTATTTCAATGCTGCAACTTGCTGAAAATTGTCCACAGTGTCCCTATAATCTAGTTTAAACAGTTCTGCAAACAAAATACTTCCAGGGTGCAGCAAATATTGATTTCGAGCTTGTTTATGGAAAAGTGGTTATTTCTGCATTTCAATGTTGCAACTTGCTGAAAACTGTCCACAATGTTCATTTCATCTCAAATAGACAGCACAGCAAAAATTGGACATCCAGAGTGCATCAAACATGATGTAGAGCTTGCTTATGAAAAAAAAGTGTTTTCTGTATTTCAATGCTGCAACTTGCTAAAAATTGTCCACAGTGTTCCTATAATCTAGTTTAAACAGTTCTGCAAACAAAATACTTCCAGGGTGCAGCAAATATTGATTTAGAGCTTGTTTATGGAAAAGTGGTTATTTCTGTATTTCAATGCTGCAACTTGCTGAAAATTGTCCACAGTGTCCCTATAATCTAGTTTAAACAGTTCTGCAAACAAAATACTTCCAGAGTGCATCAAACATGATTTAGAGCTTGCTTATGAAAAAAAAGTGTTTTCTGTATTCAATGCTGCAACTTGCTGAAAATTGTCCACAGTGTTCCTATAATCTAGTTTTAACAGTTCTGCAAACAAAATACTTCCAGGGTGCAGCAAATATTGATTTAGAGCTTGTTTATGGAAAAGTGGTTATTTCTGCATTTCAATGTTGCAACTTGCTGAAAACTGTCCACAATGTTCATTTCATCTCAAATAGACAGCACAGCAAAAATTTGACATCCAGAGTGCATCAAACATGATTTAGAGCTTGTTTATGGAAAAGTGGTTATTTCTGTATTTCAATGCTGCAACTTGCTGAAAATTGTCCACAGTGTCCCTATAATCTAGTTTAAACAGTTCTGCAAACAAAATACTTCCAGAGTGCAATCAAACATGATTTAGAGCTTGTTTATGGAAAAGTGGTTATTTCTGTTTTTCAATGCTGCAACTTGCTGAAAATTGTCCACAGTGTTCCTATCATCTAGTTTAAACAGTTCGGCAAATAAAATACTTCCAGGGTGCAGCAAATATTGATTTAGAGCTTGTTTATGGAAAAGTGGTTATTTCTGTATTTCAATGCTGCAACTTGCTGAAAATTGTCCACAGTGTCCCTATAATCTAGTTTAAACAGTTCTGCAAACAAAATACTTCCAGAGTGCATCAAACATGATTTAGAGCTTGCTTATGAAAAAAAGTGTTTTCTGTATTTCAATGCTGCAACTTGCTGAAAATTGTCCACAGTGTTCCTATAATCTAGTTTTAACAGTTCTGCAAACAAAATACTTCCAGGGTGCAGCAAATATTGATTTAGAGCTTGTTTATGGAAAAGTGGTTATTTCTGCATTTCAATGTTGCAACTTGCTGAAACTGTCCACAATGTTCATTTCATCTCAAATAGACAGCACAGCAAAAATTTGACATCCAGAGTGCATCAAACATGATTTAGAGCTTGTTTATGGAAAAGTGGTTATTTCTGTATTTCAATGCTGCAACTTGCTGAAAATTGTCCACAGTGTCCCTATAATCTAGTTTAAACAGTTCTGCAAACAAAATACTTCCAGAGTGCAATCAAACATGATTTAGAGCTTGTTTATGGAAAAGTGGTTATTTCTGTTTTTCAATGCTGCAACTTGCTGAAAATTGTCCACAGTGTTCCTATCATCTAGTTTAAACAGTTCGGCAAATAAAATACTTCCAGGGTGCAGCAAATATTGATTTAGAGCTTGTTTATGGAAAAGTGGCTATTTCTGTATTTCAATGCTGCAACTTGCTGAAAATTGTCCACAATGTTCATTTCATCTCAAATAAGATAGCACAGCAAAAATTGGATATCCAGAGTGCATCAAACATGATTTAGAGCTTGTTTATGGAAAAGTGGTTATTTCTGCATTTCAATGTTGCAACTTGCTGAAAACTGTCCACAATGTTCATTTCTTCTCAAATAGACAGCACAGCAAAAATTGGACATCCAGAGTGCATCAAACATGATTTAGAGCTTGTTTATGGAAAAGTGGTTATTTCTGTATTTCAATGCTGCAACGTGCTGAAAATTGTCCACGTGTCCCTATAATCTAGTTTAAACAGTTCTGCAAACAATATACTTCCAGAGTGCATCAAACATGATTTAGAGCTTGCTTATGAAAAAAAAGTTTTTCTGTATTTCAATGCTGCAACTTGCTGAAAATTGTCCACAGTGTTCCTATAATCTAGTTTTAACAGTTCTGCAAACAAAATACTTCCAGGGTGCAGCAAATATTGATTTAGAGCTTGTTTATGGAAAAGTGGCTATTTCTGTATTTCAATGCTGCAACTTGCTGAAAATTGTCCACAATGTTCATTTCATCTCAAATAAGATAGCACAGCAAAAATTGGATATCCAGAGTGCATCAAACATGATTTAGAGCTTGTTTATGGAAAAGTGGTTATTTCTGCATTTCAATGTTGCAACTTGCTGAAAACTGTCCACAATGTTCATTTCATCTCAAATA
Source organism: Oncorhynchus kisutch (assembly GCF_002021735.2). Taxonomy (NCBI): domain Eukaryota; kingdom Metazoa; phylum Chordata; class Actinopteri; order Salmoniformes; family Salmonidae; genus Oncorhynchus; species Oncorhynchus kisutch. The sequence continues at coordinate 10,038 of NW_022264202.1, read as the reverse complement.
GACAGCACAGCAAAAATTGGACATCCAGAGTGCATCAAACATGATTTAGAGCTTGTTTATGGAAAAGTGGTTATTTCTGTATTTCAATGCTGCAACTTGCTGAAAATTGTCCACAGTGTCCCTATAATCTAGTTTAAACAGTTCTGCAAACAATATACTTCCAGAGTGCATCAAACATGATTTAGAGCTTGCTTATGAAAAAAAAAGTTTTTTCTGTATTTCAAATGCTGCAACTTGCTGAAAATTGTCCACAGTGTTCCTATAATCTAGTTTTAACAGTTCTGCAAACAAAATACTTCCAGGGTGCAGCAAATATTGATTTAGAGCTTGTTTATGGAAAAGTGGTTATTTCTGCATTTCAATGTTGCAACTTGCTGAAAACTGTCCACAATGTTCATTTCATCTCAAATAGACAGCACAGCAAAAATTTGACATCCAGAGTGCATCAAACATGATTTAGAGCTTGTTTATGGAAAAGTGGTTATTTATGTATTTCAATGCTGCAACTTGCTGAAAATTGTCCACAGTGTCCCTATAATCTAGTTTAAACAGTTCTGCAAACAAAATACTTCCAGAGTGCAATCAAACATGATTTAGAGCTTGTTTATGGAAAAGTGGTTATTTCTGTTTTTCAATGCTGCAACTTGCTGAAAATTGTCCACAGTGTTCCTATCATCTAGTTTAAACAGTTCTGCAAATAAAATACTTCCAGGGTGCAGCGAATATTGATTTAGAGCTTGTTTATGGAAAGTGGTTATTTCTTATTTCAATGCGGCAACTTGCTGAGAATTGTCCACATGTCCCTATATCTAGTTTAAAACAGTTCTGCAAACAAAATACTTCAGAGTGCAATGCAAACAGGAATTTAGAGCTTGTTTAATGGCAAAGTGGTTATTTCTGTATTCAATGCTGCACTTGCTGAAATTGTCCACATGTCCCTATAATCTAGTTTAAAAATCAGTTTCTGCAAAACAAAATACTTCCAGAGTGGCATCAAACATGATTTAGAGCTTGTTTATGGAAAAAGTGGTTATTTCTGTATTTCAATGCTGCAACTTGCTGAAGAATTGTCCACAGTGTTCTGTCCATCTCAGTTTAAACAGTTCTGCAAAATAAAATACTTCCAGGGTGCAGCAAAATATTATTTAGAGCTTGTTTATGGAAAAGTGGTTATTTCTGTATTTCAATGCTGCAACTTGCTGAAAATTGTCCACAGTGTCCCTATAATCTAGTTTAAAACAGTTCTGCAAACAAAATACTTCCAGAGTGCATCAAACATGATTTAGAGCTTGTTTATGAAAAAAAGTGTTTTTCTGTATTTCAATGCTGCAACTTGCTGAAAAATTGTCCACAGTGTCCTATAATCTAGTTTAACAGTTCTGCAAACAAAATACTTCCAGGGTGCAGCAAATAGTGATTTAGAGCTTGTTTATGGAAAAGTGGTTATTTCTGCATTTCAATGTTGCAAACTTGCTGAAAATTGTCCACAATGTTAATTTCATCTCAAATAGACAGCACAGCAAAAATTGACATCCAGAGTGCATCAACATGATTTAGAGCTTGTTTATGGAAAAGTGGTTATTTCTGTATTTCAATGCTGCAACTTGCTGAAAATTGTCCACAGTGTCCCTATAATCTAGTTTAAACAGTTCTGCAAAACAAATATACTTCCAGAGTGCATCAACATGATTTAGAGCTTGCTTATGAAAAAAAAGTGTTTTCTGTATTTCAATGCTGCAACTTGCTGAAAATTGTCCACAGTGTTCCTATAATCTAGTTTTAACAGTTCTGCAAACAAAATACTTCCAGGGTGCAGCAAATATTGATTTAGAGCTTGTTTATGGAAAAGTGGTTATTTCTGCATTTCAATGTTGCAACTTGCTGAAAACTGTCCACAATGTTCATTTCATCTCAAATAGACAGCACAGCAAAAATTTGACATCCAGAGTGCATCAAACATGATTTAGAGCTTGTTTATGGAAAAGTGGTTATTTCTGTATTTCAATGCTGCAACTTGCTGAAAATTGTCACAGTGTCCCTATAATCTAGTTTAAACAGTTCTGCAAACAAATACTTCCAGAGTGCAATCAAACATGATTTAGAGCTTGTTATGGAAAAGTGGTTATTTCTGTTTTTCAATGCTGCAACTTGCTGAAAATTGTCCACAGTGTTCCTATCATCTAGTTTAAACAGTTCTGCAAATAAAATACTTCCAGGGTGCAGCAAATATTGATTTAGAGCTTGTTTATGGAAAAGTGTTATTTCTGTATTTCAATGTTGCCAACTTGCTGAAAGATGTCCACAATGTTAATTTCATCTCAAATAGCAGCACAGCAAAATTGGACATCAGAGTGCATCAAACATGATTTAAGCTTGTTATGGACAAGTGGTTATTTCTGTATTTCAATGCTGCAACTTGCTGAAATTGTCCCACGTGTCCCTATAATCTAGTTAAACACGTTCTGCCAACATAATACCTTCCAGAGTGCAATCAACATGATTTAGAGTTGCTTATGAAAAAAAGTTATTTTCTGTATTTCAATGCTGCAACTTGCTGAAAATTGTCACAGTGTCCTATAATCTATTTTAAACAGTTTCGCAACAAATACTCCAGGGTGCAGCAAATTTGATTTAGAGCTTGTTTATGGAAAAGTGGTTATTTCTGTATTTCAATGCTGCAACTTCTGAAGAATTGTCCACAGTGTCCCTATAATCTAGTTTAAACAGTTCTGCAACAAAATACTTCCAGAGTGCAGATGGAAAACATGATTTAGCAGCTTGTTTATGGATAAGTCTGGTTATTTCTGTGTTTCAATGCTGCAACTTGCTGAAAATTGTCCACAGTGTCCCTATAATCTAGTTTTAAACAGTTTCTGCAACAAAATACTTCCAGAGTGCAGCACATAGATTTCGAACTTCGTTTATGGAAAGTGGTTATTTCTGTATTTCAATGTTGCAACTGCTGAACCTGAAAACTGTCCTACAATGTTCATGTCATCTCAAATAGACAGACAGCAAAAATTGGACATCGAGAGTGCATCAAACATGATGTAGAGCTTGCTTTATGGAAAAAAGTGGTGTATTTCTGTATTTCACATGCTGCAACTTGCTGAAAATTGTCCATCAGTTGTCCCTATAATCTAGTTTAAACAGTCTGCAAGACAAAATACTTCCAGGGTGCAGCAAACATTGATTTAGAGCTTGTTTATGGAAAAGTGGTTATTTCTGTATTTCAATGCTGCAACTTGCTGAAAATTGTCCACAGTGTCCCTATAATCTAGTTTAAAACAGTTCTGCAAACAATATACTTCCAGAGTGCATCAAACATGATTTAGAGCTTGCTTATGAAAAAAAGTGTTTTCTGTATTTCAATGCTGCAACTTGCTGAAAATTGTCCACAGTGTTCCTATAATCTAGTTTTAACAGTTCTGCAACAAAATACTTCCAGGGTGCAGCAAATATTGATTTAGAGCTTGTTTATTGGAAAAGTGGTTATTTCTGCATTTCAATGTTGCAACTTGCTGAAAACTGTCCACAATGTTCATTTCATCTCAAATAGACAGCACAGCAAAAATTTGACATCCAGAGTGCATCAAACATGATTAGAGCTTGTTTATGGAAAAGTGGTTATTTCTGTATTTCAATGCTGCCAACTTGCTGAAAATTGTCCACAGTGTCCCTATAATCTAGTTTAAACCAGTTCTGCAAACAAAATACTTCCAGAGTGCAATCAAACATGATTTAGAGCTTGTTTATGGAAAGTGGTTATTTTCTGTTTTTCAATGCTGCAACTTGCTGAAATTGTCCACAGTGGTTCCTATCATCTAGTTTAAACAGTTCGGCAAATAAAATACTTCCAGGGTGCAGCAATATTGATTAGAGCTTGTTTATGGAAAAGTGGCTATTTCTGTATTTCAATGCTGCAACTTGCTGAAAATTGTCCACAATGTTCATTTATCTCAAATAAGATAGCACAGCAAAAATTGGATATCCAGAGTGCATCAAACATGATTTAGAGCTTGTTTATGGAAAAGTGGTTATTTCTGCATTTCAATGTTGCAACTTGCTGAAAACTGTCCACAATGTTCCTTCTTCTCAAATAGACAGCACAGCAAAAATTGGACATCCAGAGTGCATCAAACATGATTTAGAGCTTGTTTATGGAAAAGTGGTTATTTCTGTATTTCAATGCTGCAACTTGCTGAAAATTGTCCACGTGTCCCTATAATCTAGTTTAAACAGTTCTGCAAACAATATACTTCCAGAGTGCATCAAACATGATTTAGAGCTTGCTTATGAAAAAAAAGTTTTTTCTGTATTTCAATGCTGCAACTTGCTGAAAATTGTCCACAGTGTTCCTATCATCTAGTTTTAAACAGTTCTGCAACCAAATACTTCCAGGGTGCAGCAACATATTGATTTAGAGCTTGTTTATGGAAAAGTGGCTATTTCTGTATTTCAATGCTGCAACTTGCTGAAAATTGTCCACAATGTTCATTTCATCTCAAATAAGATAGCACAGCAATAATTGGATATCCAGAGTGATCAACATGATTTAGAGCTTGTTTATGGAAAAGTGGTTATTTCTGCATTTCAATGTTGCAAACTTGCTGAAAACTGTCCACAATGTTCATTTCTTCTCAAATAGACAGCACAGCAAAATTGGACATCCAGAGTGCATCAAACATGATTTAGAGCTTGTTTATGGAAAAGTGGTTATTTCTGTATTTCAATGCTGCAACTTGCTGAAAATTGTCCACGTGTCCTATAATCTAGTTTAAACAGTTCTGCAAACAATATACTTCCAGAGTGCATCAAACATGATTTAGAGCTTGCTTATGAAAAAAAAGTTTTTTCTGTATTTCAATGCTGCAACTTGCTGAAATTGTCCACAGTGTTCCTATAATCTAGTTTTAACAGTTCTGCAAACAAAATACTTCCAGGGGCAGCAAATATTGATTTAGAGCTGTTTATGGAAAAGTGGTTATTTCTGCATTTCAATGTTGCAACTTGCTGAAAACTGTCCACAATGTTCATTCATCTCAAATAGACAGCACAGCAAAAATTTGACATCCAGAGTGCATCAAACTGATTTAGAGCTTGTTTATGGAAAGTGGTTATTTCTGTATTTCAATGCTGCAACTTGCTGAAATTGTCCACAGTGTCCCTATAATCTAGTTTAAACAGGTTCTGCAAACAAAATACTTCCAGAGTGCATCAAACATGATTTAGAGCTTGTTTATGGAAAAGTGGTTATTTCTGTATTTCAATGCTGCAACTTGCTGAAAATTGTCCACAGTGTTCCTATAATCTAGTTTAAACAGTTCTGCAACAAATACTTCAGGGTGCAGCGAATATTGATTTAGAGCTTGTTTATGGAAAAGTGGTTATTTCTGTATTTCAATGCTGCAACTTGCTGAAAATTGTCCCACAGTGTCCCTATCATCTAGTTTAAACAGTTCTGCAACTAAAATACTTTCCAGGGTGCAGCAAATATTGATTTAGAGCTTGTTTATGGAAAAGTGGTTATTTCTGTATTTCAATGCTGCAACTTGCTGAAAATTGTCCACAATGTTCATTCATCTAAATAAGATAGCACAGCAAAAATTGGACTCCAGAGTGCATCAAACTATGATTAGAGCTTGTTTATGGAAAAGTGGTTATTTCTGTATTTTCAATGCTGCAACTTGCTGAAAATTGTCACAAGTGTTCTATATCTTCTCAAAACAGTTCACATCAAAAATTGGCACATCCAGAGTGCATCAAACATGATTAGAGCTTGTTTATGGAAAGTGGTTATTTCTGTATTTCAATGCTGCAACTTGCTGAAATTGTCCACGTGTCCCTATAATCTAGTTTAAACAGTTCTGCAAACAATATACTTCCAGAGTGCCTCAACATGATTTAGAGCTTGCTATGAAAAAAAAAGTTGTTTTCTGTATTTCAATGCTGCACTTGCTGAAAATTGTCCACAGTGTTCCTATAATCTAGTTTTAAAGTTCTGCAACAAAATACTTCCAGGGTGCAGCAAATATTGATTTAGAGCTTGTTTATGGAAAAGTGGCTATTTCTGTATTTCAATGCTGCAACTTGCTGAAATATGTCCCACAATGTTCATTTCCTCTCAAATAAGATTAGCACAGCAAAAATTGGTAATCCCGAGTGCACAACCATGATTTAGAGCCCCCTCTGTTTATGAAAAGTTGGTTAGTTCTGCATTTCAATGTTTGCAACTTGCCTGACAAACTGTCCCCAATGTTCATTCTTTCCACATAGACAGCACAGCAAAATGGACACCAGAGTGCCATCAAAACATTGATTAGAGCTGTTCTGGAAAAAGTGGTTATTTCTGTATTTCCATGCTGCAACTTGCTGAAAATTGTCCACGTTTTGTCCCTATAATCTAGTTTAACCGTTTATGCAAACAATATACTTCCAGAGTGCATCAAACATGATTTAGAGCTGCTTATGAAAAAAAGTTTTTTCTGTATTTCAATGCTGCAACTTGCTGAAAATGTCCACAGTGTTCCTATAATCTAGTTTTTAACGTTCTGCAAACAAAAATACTTCCAGGGTGCAGCAATATGATTTAGAGCTTGTTATGGAAAGTGGTTATTTCTGCATTTCAATGTTGCAACTTGCTGAAAACTGTCCACAATGTTCATTTCATCTCAAATAGACAGCACAGCAAAAATTTGACATCCAGAGTGCATCAAACATGATTTAGAGCTTGTTTATGGAAAAGTGGTTATTTATGTATTTCAATGCTGCAACTTGCTGAAAATTGTCCACAGTGTCCCTATAATCTAGTTTAAAGCGTTCTGCAAACAAAATACTTCCAGAGTGCAATCAAACATGATTTAGAGCTTGTTTATGGAAAAGTGGTTATTTCTGTTTTTCAATGCTGCAACTTGCTGAAAATTGTCCACAGTGTTCCTATCATCTAGTTTAAACAGTTCTGCAAAATAAAATACTTCAGGGTGCAGCGAAATATTGATTTAGAGCTTGTTTATGGAAAAGTGGTTATTTCTGTATTCAAATGCTGCAACTTGCTGAGAATTGTCCACAGTGTCCTATAATCTAGTTTAAACAGTTTCTGCAAACAAATCTTCCAGAGTGCAGCAAATATTGATTTAGAGCTTGTTATGGAAAAGTGGTTATTTCTGTATTTCAATGCTGCAACTTGCTGAAATTGTCCACAGTGTCCCTATAATCTAGTTTAAAACAGTTCTGCAAACCAAAATACTTTCCAGAGTGCACTCAAATCTGATTTAGAGCTTGGTTTATGGAAAAGTGGTTATTTTGTATTTCAATGCTGCAACTTGCTGAAAATTGTCCACAGTGTTCCTGTCATCTAGTTTAAACAGTTCTGCAAATAAAATACTTCCAGGGTGCAGCAAATATTGATTTAGAGCTTGTTATGGAAAGTGGTTATTTCTGTATTTCAATGCTGCAACTGCTGAAAATTGTCCACAGTGTCCCTATAATCTAGTTTAAACAGTTCTGCAAACAAAATACTTCCAGAGTGCATCAAACATGATTTAGAGCTTGTTTATGAAAAAAAGTGTTTTCTGTATTTCAATCCTGCAACTTGCTAAAATTGTCCACAGTGTCCCTATAATCTAGTTTAAACAGTTCTGCAAAGAAAATACTTCCAGGGTGCAGCAAATAGTGATTTAGAGCTTGTTTATGGAAAAGTGGTTATTTCTGCATTTCAATGTTGCAACTTGCTGAAAATTGTCCACAATGTTAATTTCATCTCAAATAGACAGCACAGCAAAAATTGGACATCCAGAGTGCATCAAACATGATTTAGAGCTTGTTTATGGAAAAGTGGTTATTTCTGTATTTCAATGCTGCAACTTGCTGAAAATTGTCCACGTGTCCCTATAATCTAGTTTAAACAGTTCTGCAAACAATATACTTCCAGAGTGCATCAAACATGATTTAGAGCTTGCTTATGAAAAAAAGTTTTTTCTGTATTTCAATGCTGCAACTTGCTGAAAATTGTCCACAGTGTTCCTATAATCTAGTTTTAACAGTTCTGCAAACAAAATACTTCCAGGGTGCAGCAAATATTGATTTAGAGCTTGTTTATGGAAAAGTGGTTATTTCTGCATTTCAATGTTGCAACTTGCTGAAAACTGTCCACAATGTTCATTTCATCTCAAATAGACAGCACAGCAAAAATTTGACATCCAGAGTGCATCAAACATGATTTAGAGCTTGTTTATGGAAAAGTGGTTATTTCTGTATTTCAATGCTGCAACTTGCTGAAAATTGTCCACAGTGTCCCTATAATCTAGTTTAAACAGTTCTGCAAACAAAATACTTCCAGAGTGCAATCAAACATGATTTAGAGCTTGTTTATGGAAAAGTGGTTATTTCTGTTTTTCAATGCTGCAACTTGCTGAAAATTGTCCACAGTGTTCCTATCATCTAGTTTAAACAGTTCTGCAAATAAAATACTTCCAGGGTGCAGCAAATATTGATTTAGAGCTTGTTTATGGAAAAGTGGTTATTTCTGTATTTCAATGCTGCAACTTGCTGAAAATTGTCCACAATGTTAATTTCATCTCAAATAGACAGCACAGCAAAAATTGGACATCCAGAGTGCATCAAACATGATTTAGAGCTTGTTTATGGAAAAGTGGTTATTTCTGTATTTCAATGCTGCAACTTGCTGAAAATTGTCCACGTGTCCCTATAATCTAGTTTAAACAGTTCTGCAAACAATATACTTCCAGAGTGCATCAAACATGATTTAGAGCTTGCTTATGAAAAAAAGTTTTTTCTGTATTTCAATGCTGCAACTTGCTGAAAATTGTCCACAGTGTTCCTATAATCTAGTTTTAACAGTTCTGCAAACAAAATACTTCCAGGGTGCAGCAAATATTGATTTAGAGCTTGTTTATGGAAAAGTGGTTATTTCTGTATTTCAATGCTGCAACTTGCTGAAAATTGTCCACAATGTTAATTTCATCTCAAATAGACAGCACAGCAAAAATTGGACATCCAGAGTGCATCAAACATGATTTAGAGCTTGTTTATGGAAAAGTGGTTATTTCTGTATTTCAATGCTGCAACTTGCTGAAAATTGTCCACGTGTCCCTATAATCTAGTTTAAACAGTTCTGCAAACAATATACTTCCAGAGTGCATCAAACATGATTTAGAGCTTGCTTATGAAAAAAAAGTTTTTTCTGTATTTCAATGCTGCAACTTGCTGAAAATTGTCCACAGTGTTCCTATAATCTAGTTTTAACAGTTCTGCAAACAAAATACTTCCAGGGTGCAGCAAATATTGATTTAGAGCTTGTTTATGGAAAAGTGGTTATTTCTGCATTTCAATGTTGCAACTTGCTGAAAACTGTCCACAATGTTCATTTCATCTCAAATAGACAGCACAGCAAAAATTTGACATCCAGAGTGCATCAAACATGATTTAGAGCTTGTTTATGGACAAGTGGTTCATTCTGTATTTCAATGCTGCAACTTGCTGAAAATTGTCCACAGTGTCCCTATAATCTAGTTTAAACAGTTCTGCAAACAAAATACTTCCAAGTGGCAGCAAATATGATTTAGAGCTTGTTTATGGAAAGTGGTTATTTCTGTATTTCAATGCTGCAACTTGCTGAAATTGTCCACAGTGTTCCTATATTCTCTAGTTTAAACAGTTCTGCAAACAAAATACTTCAGGGTGCAGCAAAATATTGATTTAGAGCTTGTTTATGGAAAAGTGGTTATTTCTGTATTTCAATGCTGCAACTTGCTAGAATTGTCCACAGTGTCCCTATAATCTAGTTTGAAACAGTTCTGCAAACAAAATAACTTCCAGAGTGCATCAAAATGATTTAGAGCTTGTTTATGAAAAAGTGGTTTTTCTGTATTTCAATGCTGCAACTTGCTGAAAATTGTCCACAGTGTCCCTATAATCTAGTTTAAACAGTTCTGCAAACAAAATACTTCCAGAGTGCATCAAACATGATTTAGACGCTTGTTTATGGAAAAGTGGTTATTTTCTGCATTTCAATGTTGC
>NW_022264201.1:0-33127 GCF_002021735.2 Oncorhynchus kisutch | reverse complement strand
GGCTAATGTTAGCAGGCTGGTAAGGCTAACTTTAGCAGGCTGGTAAGCTAATGTTAGCAGGCTGGTAAGGCTAATGTTAGCAGGCTGGTAAGGCTAATGTTAGCAGGCTGGTAAGGCTAATGTTAGCAGGCTGGTAAGGCTAACTTTAGCAGGCTGGTAAGGCTAATGTTAGCAGGCTGGTAAGGCTAACTTTAGCAGGCTGGTAGGCTAAGGTTAGCAGGCTGGTAAGGCTAACGTTAGCAGGCTGGTAAGGCTAACGTTAGCAGCGTGTAAGGCTAATGTTAGCATTGGTAAGGCTAACGTTAGCAGGCTGGTAAGGCTAACGTTAGCAGGGCTGTGTAAGGCTAACGTTAGCAGGCTGGTAAGGCTAATGTTAGCAGTTTGGTAAGGCTAATGTTAGCAGGCTGGTAAGGCTAACGTTAGCAGGCTGGTAAGGCTAACGTTAGCAGGCTAGTTAGCTAGAAACCTTGCAAGTTGATTTGTAACAATAAATTCATAAAATATTTGCTTGTTAGTTTGATGAAAATGTAAATTGAAACCAGTAGTCATGAGTGAAAATGATTGTTTAACTTAAAGTCATACATGTTAATGTATTTCTGGTGGAGTTTACTACTTAATTATCCCCAACATCATTCTGAGATAACAGTATGTATGTATATTTACCCCCAAAATATATGGGTAATTGGAAATTATGCAGACAATTACATTGATGGAATCTACAATCTATGTTCAACAGTAAAAGCTGATCTTCCCCCAAGGACCGACGTTGAGGAAAAACTGCTCTAATTAGATTTTTTCTCTCAAATTGAGGACAAAGTACAATATACAAAATATGATATACTTTGTCCATTTACATGGACATTTATGTTGTGACGTCAGCAACAAACACAATCCACTATAATACATGCAGTACGGAAAACACTGGAAAGTCAAGACACATTCAGAGTCTCTGGGGACTACTGACCCCCCATGTATTGGACCTTTCTCTGTCCCACTTGTTCAGAAGGCATTCATCCTTACCCGATGTTCATACTGTTCAGATTAAGCCAACATCTTGGATCTCCTCCTGGTTTTTATCTCATGTTTTCTATGTTACTAACTCCTGTAAACTCATTTTCACAATGGGAGCAGTGGTGGTAAGGCTTCTCCCTGTGTTATTCGTTCATTGAGTCCTTCAGGTACACCAAGGTGGGTAAAACTCCTTTCTACACTGGGAGCATGTTGTAGGCTTCCTCCCCTGGTTGTATTCTATGTGTTGGTTTTCAGGTTACTTAAGTGGGTAAACTCAGTTCCACCAATGGGGAGCAGTGGTACTGCTTTTCTCCTGTATGCATCCGCTCATGTATTTTCAGGCTCCCCAACATTGTAAACCATCTTTCCACACGGGAGCAGTGGTGAGGCTTCTCCCTGTCTGATTCTCTCATGTCGTTTCAGGTCCCGTAAGCTTGTGTAAACCCGTTTCAAACTGGGAGCCGTGGTGGAGCTTCTCCCCTGTGTGTATTCTCTCATGTTGGTTCAGGTGGGCTTTCCTGTTAAAAACTCTTTCCACACTGGAGCAGTGGTAAGGCTTCTCCCCTGTGTGTATTCTCGCATGTGTTTCAGGTATCCTTTCTGGTTAAAAACTCTTTCCCACACTGGAGCAGTGGTACAGCTTTTCTCCTGTATGTATTCTCTCATGTATTTTCAGGCTCCAAATGTTGTATAACTCTTTCCACACTGGGAGCAAGTGGTAACGCTTCTCCCCTGTGTGTATACGCTCATGTGTTTTCAGGTTACATAACTGGGTAAAACTCTTTCCACACCGGGAGCAGTGGTAAGGCTTCTCCCCTGTGTGTATTCTCTCGTGTTGTTTCAGGTCCCTTAACCGTTACAACCCGTTCCACACTGGGAGCAGTGGTAAGGCTTCTCCCCTGTGTGTATTGTCTTATGTGTTTCAGGTTACGTATGTGGTTAAAACTCTTTTCACACTGGGAGCACTGGTGTCGTCTTCCTGGTTTGGACGTCCCTGGCTCTGGTTCCTCTGAGTCTGGTATTTCTCCTGCCAAAGACAGAGTGTTTATTTAAATAGAGACATGAATGAAACCTCCACATGATAAAGGGTAAATCCTATTCAGATCCCTCAATAACCCGTTTTAATCTTGGTGTGATTTTAAAACAAATTATGTTGTAGAGCTTCCTGGTAATTACTGATATGTTTTCATTACTTATTATTCTTTCTGTTTTAGAATCAGAACACAAAAAAACTAAACAGTTCTCGGACACTCAAGACACAGACGTCGCTGGATTCCAATCGAGCAGGTGGTTCTAAATATATAACTTTCATAGTTGTATGATACAGAATGTGACGTACACACTTCCTTAAACCTAAAATAAAGTAATTTTGTGTGGAAGTCCAAAGCTTGTTTCTTGAGATGTTCACATTTTCTACACTTTTGACTAATCGCTGATGTTATGACTTTTCGGGAGAGTAAAAAGTCTGGTGAAATATTTTGGGGAGATGTTCCTAAAACTATATAGCCATATTACAAAATATGAAAAGGCTTGTTCATTCACATGTTCTGAATTCGCTATGACATCATATGTTCCTAAAACTGATCGCAACTATACTGAACAAAAATATAAACGCAACATGTAAAGTGTTGGTCCCATGTTTCATGAGCTGAATAAGAGTGCAGAAATTTTGTTGCACAATGTTGTTTCTGTCCCTGTTAGTGAACATTTATCCTTTGCCAAGATAATCCATCCACCTGACAGGTGTGGCATATCAGGAAGCTGATTAAAAAGCATTATCATTACTCAGGTGCACCTTGTGCTGGGGACAATAAAAGGCCACTAAAATGTGCAGTTGTCGTCACACAACAATGCCACAGATCTCTGAGGGAGCGGGCAATTGGCATGCTGACTGCAGGAATGTACACTGGAGCTGTTGTCAGGGAATTTAATGTACAGTACCAGTCAAACGTTTAGACTCACCTACTCTTTCAAGGGTCTTTCTTCATTTTTATATTGCAGAACAATAGTGAAGACATCAAATCTACTGAAAAACACATGGAATCATGTGGAACCAACAGAAGTGTTTTAAACAAAGGAGTTTCCACTGCCTGAGAACTTGTTGGCTGCTTGGTAAAGGTAAAAAAAAAAAAAAAAGGGGTCAGGTCATCTAATGCAGCACTCTCCTTGGTAAAATAGCCCTTACACTACCTGAGGTGTGTTGGGTCATTGTCCTGTTGAAAAACAAATGACAGTCCAACTAAGCCCAAACCAGATGGGATGGCAGAATGCTGTGGTAGTCATGCTGGTTAAGTGTGCTTTGAATTCAAAATAAAATCACTGATATAGTCAACAGCAAAGCACCCGCACCATCACACCTCCTCCTCCATGCTTCACGGTGGGAACCACACATGTGGAGATCATCTGTTCATCTACTCCGCGTCTCACAAAGACATGATGTCACAAAGACACTTGGAACCAAAAATCTCAAATTCGGATTCATCAGACCAAAGGACAGATATCTACCGGTCTAATGTCCATTGCTCGTGTTTCTTGGCCCAAGCAAGTCTCTTCTTCTTAGTGGTGAACCTTTAGCAGTGGTTTCTTTGCAGCAATTTGACCATGAAGGCCTGATTCACACAGTCTCCTCTGAACAGTTGACGTTGAGATGTGTCTGTTACTTGAACTCTGTGAAGCATGTGTTTGGGCTGCAATTTCTGAGGCTGGAAACTCTAATGAACTTATCCTCTGCAGCAGAGGTAACTCTGGGTCTTCCATTCCTGTGGCGGTCCTCATGAGGGCCTGGTAACTCTAATGAACTCATCCTCTGCAGCAGAGGTAACTCTGGGTCTTCCTTTCCTGTAGGCAGTCCTCATGAGAGCCAGTTTCATCAGCGCTTGGTTGTTTTTGCGACTGCACTTGAAGAAACATTTTCCTGATTGACTGACCTTAAAGTAATGGACTGTCATTTCGCTTTGCTTATTTGAGCTGTTGTTGCCATAATATGGACTTGGTCTATTACCAAATAGGGCTACGCACTTTTGTTGCCAGCGGTTTAGACATTAATGGCTGTGTTGAGTTATTTTGAGGGGACAGCAGATTTACACTGTTATACAAGCTGTACACTCACTACTTTACATTGTAGCAAAGTGTCATTTCTTCAGTGTTGTCACATGAAAAGATATACTCAAATATTTACAACTCACTTTTGTGATATACTGTATATTTTGATTGGTTTAACACTTTTTGGTTACTACATGATGTGTTATTTTGTAGTTGATGTCTTCACTATTATTCTACAATGTAGAACATAGTAAAAATAAAGAAAAACCCTGGAATGAGTAGGTGAGTCCAAACTTTTTTTGAGTCTGTGAAAGAAAACAAAAAAAACACTTTTGACTGGTACTGTACATTCCTCTACGCCAAGCTGCCTCCAACATCGTTTTAGAGAATTTGGCAGTATGTCCAAACTGGCCTCACAAACACAGACCACGAATAACCGCCCAGGACCTCCACAGGAGGACCTCCACAGGAGGACCTCCACAGCCAATAGTGTTTTATTATGTAATCAATCACATGGGTTGAAAAGTGTTTTTTTCTCTCAGATAATCAAACAATTCAAAGCCAAAGGCCTATAGCTTTAATAAAACAACAAACACACTGCGGATTTCTGAATAATTCATTAACTGGCAAAGTAGCAAAGGGACGGCCACATCCAGAAACAAGCCACAAGTCACGTGACACTACAGGGAGAGAGCAGCCGTTTCAGTACAGCACTACAGGGGGAGAGCAGCTGTTTCAGTACAGCACTACAGGGAGAGAGCAGCTGTTTCAGTACAGCACTACAGGGAGAGAGAAGCTGTTTCAGTACAGCACTACAGGGAGAGAGAAGCTGTTTCAGTACAGCACTACAGGGAGAGAGAGAGGGGGAGAGCAGCTGTTTCAGTACAGCACTACAGGGAGAGAGAGGGGGAGCAGCTGTTTCAGTGCAGCACTACAGGGAGAGAGAGAGAGAGCAGCTGTTTCAGTACAGCACTACAGGGAGAGAGAGGGGGAGCAGCTGTTTCAGTACAGCACTACAGGGAGAGAGAGAGGGGGAGAGCAGCTGTTTCAGTACAGCACTACAGAGAGAGAGAGGGGGAGAGCAGCTGTTTCAGTACAGCACTACAGGGAGAGAGAGGGAGAGCAGCTGTTTCAGTACAGCACTACAGGGAGAGAGAGGGGGAGAGCAGCTGTTTCAGTACAGCACTACAGGGAGAGAGGGAGAGCAGCTGTTTCAGTACAGCACAACAGAGAGAGAGGGAGAGCAGCTGTTTCAGTACAGCACTACAGGGAGAGAGAGGGGGAGAGGGAAAACTCCACTGGACTAGTTTCAATGTATGGAATCACTTAGGAGTTTCTGGATGTTGGGTAAACTTCTCCTTTAAAAAGCATAATTGAGAAATAATGAATTGAAGTTGGAACATTTGTGGCATTTGTAGACTAGTTGCTGTCATATCTGTCACTGTGGTAGCTGATGTGTGTATAGTGTGGAGTTATCCGCATACATAGACACACTGGCTGTATTCAAAGACATGATGTCACAAATGTAAAGATATGATCAACACATATTGATGATTTTATTCCTGTACTGTTTGTCACTACCCTGGTAGGTTGATGGATAACCAGGTTGCCAGCACTGGTTACAGTTTGAAACTTTCTCTTGAGTGGGCAGCCTGATCACAGCTTTCCTCCAGTATTAGTTAATTAATTACCAAAGTCTTGAGTTTAGTTTGCCTGTTCTACAGTCTTGTAAAGATAGGGGTGTTGACTGGGACAGGCAATGTAACATCCATAATGTTTTAAGGAAAAGTTTTTGTAAAACAAGCACCTTACATTGGATCATCTTGAAACTTTCTCTCTAAAGCTAACTTTCATCAAGGTTTTATATGGTCAATTGGTTTCTCTATTTTCATTGGCAGAATCCTTTTCAGTGTTATGATATTCATAACATCCATATACACGAGTCTATCTTCCTGTCAACTAACAGAACTCTGCTGGTTATCCTGGTAACAGACACCAGTCTATCTTCCTGGTAACAGATACCAGTGGGCAGATCTATTGTATTTGTTCCAACTAAACTACAGCACTTACTTTGATGAGTCAAATCTGATCCTTTCATCTCTTCTCCTCCTCTCACAGTTCCACTCAGCCCCGTTGTTTTCCTGCAGTCCACCAGCAGCACAGACAACCTCTTCATACCCAGCAGTAAGGTGCTACCGGGAGAGGCACGACACAGGGACTCCAGGAGGGAGGAAGGGCTAGCGTTGTCCTGGTAACCATAAAGATGGGACACAGACACATATCATTATGGATGCTGATGTCACTGTTGTCATAAAGTGCTTTACAGAAACCCAGCCCAGACCCAGAGAGAGCTAGACCAGACCCAGAGAGAGAAAGCTGTATGCTAGACCAGACCAAGCTGTACCATCTGGTGTTCTGATCTGGAGAGACTCTTCTCTTCCTCGTCAGCATCAGGATGTTGTTGAAGCTCCCCAGAGGATCCACCATAGTCATGTCTCTCTCCTGTGTTCATGAGAACATCAAAATGAGTAGTAAACTTATAACCGTCTAATAAAATCATAGGGTCTTACAAGAGGCATGAATATGTCCCTTTGATATTTTAAGTAGAGATTATGCTTCAATATTGAATTTTTAAAGCCTGTTATACTAGATGAGGGGAACTTTAATGTAGACCACATGGAGAATTCAATACATTGAATTGAAAAGTCCCTCAAATATATGAACCAATGGCAGATTGACCTTTTAACAATTTATATAGAACTGAACAACATATTCAAGTGTAGAACTTCAGTAGAATGCCACTTTAAAACCACACATTAGTTCAACAACGGCATAGTTTGTGTCCCTGTTGAAGACAGTACTCATTGGTGTTCATCTGATATTCTGTCTCTTCCTCTTTCACTCCCAAAACGTCTTCCTCCTTCACCTTTATTGAGATAGCATCATCTTCCTCTCTAAACGGTTCTTCCTCTTCTATCACTATAACAGCATCTTCTTCCTTCACTATAACAGTCTCCTCTTCCTCCTTTTTCATTCTGAAATGTTCTTTCACTATAACAGCATCCTCTTCCTTCACTATAACAGTCTCCTCTTCCTCCTTTTTCATTCTGAAATGTTCTTTCACTATAACAGCATCTTCTTCCTTCACTATAACAGTCTCATCTTCCTCCTTTTTCATTCTAAAAGCTTCTTTCTCTTCTTTCACTGTAACCTCATCCTCTTCTTCAATGTTCATTGCCAGAGCTTCTTTCTCCAAACAGCAGACCTCCTCTTCTATAGCAGGGGATGAGTACTTTAATGAACTCATGGTCAGGGATGTTAGCTAGCTAGTTAGCATTAGCGACTAGCCTAGTGCTAGGCTCAGCATCCAGCTTTAACAAGTTTGCAAATTAGGTTACAGTTAACCAGTTAATACGTCAACAGAACTGTGTTTAAAACACTGAGATTAGATAATGTACATTAAGATGGTCTAAAGCGTCAATCTTTCACTTTTATGTTGGCTAGCAAGCTACCGAGGTGGTTGAAAGAGTAGCCGCGTTGTTGTTCCTGAAGAAGCGTCCCGTCCAGTCCATTATACGTCACACAAGAAGAATCACCCGAAAGACGCTCCTCGCCATCTGCTGGCTGGAGTGGGTAACGCAGTTTGGACACAATAGTTACTCCACTTTTTGTATTGGAAAAAACGTCATAATAATTTAACAATGAGCAGATATATTTTCTCTGGTGTTCATCTGATATTCTGTCTCCTCCTCTTTCACTCCCAAAACGTCTTCCTCCTTCACCTTTATTGAGATAGCATCCTCTTCCTCCCTAAACGGTTCTTTCTCTTCCTTTACTATAACAGCCTCCTCTTCCTCCTTTTTCATTCTGAAAGATGCTTTCTCCATACAGCCGACCCCCTCTTCATTAGCAAGGGAGGAGTAGTTTAGTGAGCTCATGGTCAGGGATGTTAGCTAGCTAGCTAGCATTAGCGACTAGCCTCGTGCTAGGCTCAGTATCAATCTTTAACACGTTTGCAAATTGAACCAGTTGATACGTCAACCGAAACTTGTTTAAAACACTGAGATTAGCTAATGTACATTAACATGGTCTAAAACGTGAAACTTTCAGTTTTATGTTG
Source organism: Oncorhynchus kisutch (assembly GCF_002021735.2). Lineage (NCBI taxonomy): Eukaryota > Metazoa > Chordata > Actinopteri > Salmoniformes > Salmonidae > Oncorhynchus > Oncorhynchus kisutch. The sequence continues at coordinate 24,954 of NW_022264201.1, read as the reverse complement.
GCTAGCAAGCTACCGACGTGGCTGAAAGAGTTGGCGCCTTGTTGTTCCTGAAGAAGCGTCCGTCCAGTCCATTATACGTCACGCAAGAAGAGTCACCTGAAAGACGCTCATCGCCATCTGCTGACTGGAGTGGGTAACGCAGTTTGGAAACAATAGTTACTACACTTTTTGTATTGGAAAGAACGTCATAATTATTTAACAATAAGCTGATATATTTTCTCTTCCAAATAATACGTTCCTGTACACAGACGTAGAAGCTCAATATGAATATGTAGATGATTAATAAATACTTATATTTCCATATATTTCCTTTCCAAGCCAAACCATTTCATAACTGCTACACACAGCTTACATTGTTGTCACCATATTAGCTAAAATAACATCATAGTCAACAGAGCTAATAGAACTAACTCGTTAGTAAACCTGCTACAATCATGCAGTACCGTTACAGTGTACAGTCAGTAAGCAGTTTAGCACTTACCTTGGCGGGTCCCAGTGGCAATAAATTAGTAAAACCAAAAGCTTGCCTTGACTTGGAAGAGTTCCAGTGTTGTGTTGGATAGTCATAGCCAGCTAGTTAACATAGCATCCCTTTGTTTGAGCCAAGTGTTTGAGTAGACTAAACTAGATAGCTGCATTTGCTAGCTAAGTAAGTGAAACTGAAAGTGGAAAATAAATGACGAAATATCTCTCTCTCGCTTCTCCTTCATTTTGGAATGAAATAATTTGTTCAAAACTGTTCAACTATTGTATTTTTCTCTCTTTTAGTCAACTACTCACCACATGTTATGCACTGCAGTGCTAGCTAGCTGTAGCTTATGCTTTCAGTACTAGATACATTCTCTGATCCTTTCATTGGTTGGACATCATGTCAGTTCATGCTGCAAGAGCTCTGATGGGTTGGAGGATGTCCTCCGGAAGTTGTCGTAATAACTGTGTAAGTCTATGGAAGCCTTGAGAACCATAATCCTCCTAGGTTTTGTATTGAAGTCAATGTACCCAGAGGAGGATGCAAAATAGTATGTTTTAATAAATTATTTGGTGACGTGATTATATTTAGTATGGTTTCATCTAAAAAGGACCACTTTTAAATATTTTGCCATTTTTATTTTTCAGAAAATAACTGAGCACGATGGTTCTCCCCTTCCTCCTCTGAGGAGACCCCACTGCACCCAAAGGACACCCAGCCAACTTGACACAATTGTGGGAAGCATTGGAGTCAACATGGGCCAGCATCCCTGTGGAACACTTTCGACAGCTTGAAGAGTCCATAACTCAATGAATTGAGGCTGTTCTGAGGGGAAAAGGGGAGGGTCCAACTCCATATTAGGAAGTTGTTCCAAATTTTTGGTATAATCAGTGGATATATCTGCCATTTAGCATACATGTTTATCCAAAGGGATTTGCAGTCATGTGTGCAAACACTTTACATATGGGTGGTCCCAGGAATCAAACCCACTACCCTGTTTTAACAAGCACTATACTCCACCAACTGAGCTACAGGACCACAAGGAATGATCAAGGAATGACGCAGATAAACACACACAGCTTGAGTTTCAAACATATAATTGAATCAAAGACCGTAACATTGAAACTGACATACTTCATATTTAGTTACAATCAAATATTATTTGTCACATGCGCTGAATACAACAGGTGTAGATCTTAACGTGAAATGCTTACTGACAAGCCCTTAACCAACAACGTAGATAAGAAAAATAAGTGTTAAGAAAATATGCAGCATTGAAGGTCCTAAAGAACACAGTGGCCGCCATCATTCTTAAATGGAAAGTTTGGAACCACCAAGACTTCCTAGTGCTGGCCCGCCCAGCCAAACTGAACAATTGGGGGAGAAGGGCCTTGGTCAGGGACGTTACTGAGAACCCGATGGTCACTCTGACAGAGCTCAAGAGTTCCTCTGTGGAGATGGGAGAACCTTCCAGAAGGACAACCATCTCTGCAGCACTCCACCAATTTGGCCTTTTTGGTAGAGTGGCCAGACGGAAGCCACTTCTCAGTAAAAGGCACATGAAAGTCTGTTTGGAGTTTGCCAAAAGGCACCTAAAGGACTCTCAGACCATGAGAAACAAGATTCTCTGATCTGATGAAACCAAGATTAAACACTTTGGCCTGAATGCCAAGCGTCAGGTCTGGAGGAAACCTGGCACCATCCTTACGGTGAATCGTGGTGATGGCAATATCATGGTGTTATTGGGGATATTTTTCAGCGGCAGGGACTGGGAGACTAGTCAGGATCGAGGGAAAGATGTACGGAGCAAAGTACAGAGAGATAATTGATGAAAACCTGCTCAAGAGCACTCAGGACCTCAGGTTCACGTTCCAACAGGACAACGACCCTAAGCACACAGCGAAGACAACATAGAAGTGGCTTTGGGACAAGTCTCTGAATGTCCTTGAGTGGCCCAGCCAGAGCCCGGATTTGAACCCGATCGAACAACTCTGAAGAAATCCTGCAAATAGCTGCACAGTGACGCTCTCCATCCAACCTGACAGATCTTGAGAGGATCTGCAGAGAAGAATGGGAGAAACTCCACAAATACAGGGGTGCCAAGATTGTAGTGTCATACCCAAGGCGGCTTGAGGCTGTAATCACTGCCAAAAGTGCTTCAACAAAGCACTGAGTTAAGGTTCTGAATACTTATTTAAATGTGATATTTCAGTTTTAATATTTAAATGCATTTGCAAACATTTCTAAAATCCTGTTTTTGCTTCGTCATTATAGGGTGTTGTTGTGCAGATTCATGAGGAAAACCTCCCAATTTAATAAATTTTAGAATATTCCAGTAAATTCAGGAAGTAAACTGAAAATTCCAATTCTCTTCTATGGTTTTCAATGAGGAAAATGTGGAATTTGGTTTACTTTCTGAATTGACTCCAACCCTGGTTTTACTACAAATCTGTCAACGTCATCATTTAGTCAATCGATGTTATAATGCATAAAGCTCACAGATGTGATTGTTCTCATTCAGAGTAAATTATTCTAATTTAATAAAACAGAATAAAACTAATCAAATGTATTATTCACCTGAATAACTTCAACAACCTGGTTGATTCTCTGGTTGATTCTCTGCTCAACAACACTGACTGTGAATCAATCTGGCTGATTCTTTGCTCAACAACACTGACTGTGAATCAATCTGGCTGATTCTTTGCTCAACAACACTGACTGTGAATCAATCTGGTTGATTCTCTGCTCAACAACACTGACTGTGAATCAATCTGGTTGATTCTCTGCTCAACAACACTGACTGTGAATCAATCTGGTTGATTCTCTGCTCAACAACACTGACTGTGAATCAATCTGGTTGATTCTCTGCTCAACAACACTGACTGTGAATCAATCTGGTTGATCCTCTGGTTGATTCTCTGCTCGATTCTCTGCTCAACAACACTGACTGTGAATCAATCTGGTTGATCCTCTGGTTGATTCTCTGCTCGATTCTCTGCTCAACAACACTGACTGTGAATCAATCTGGTTGATACTCTGGTTGATTCTCTGCTCAACAACACTGACTGTGAATCAATCTGGTTGATTCTCTGCTCAACAACACTGACTGTGAATCAATCTGGTTGATTCTCTGCTCAACAACACTGATCGCGTCAAACTTTGCTGTGTCCAGGCTGTCACTTCTGTCATCAGCTACTAACACCAGTGCTGCACCTTTGTCCTTGTCCCTGGATGATGTCTTCCTGCTCCCTCTTCCATAGTGAGAACACTGATGGCTCAACATGGTTTTCTGAGAGACTGGATGACGGCTTCCTTCTCCCTCTTCCATAGTGGGAACACTGCTGGCTCAACATGGGCTTCCTGGTTATGAAAGAAAGTGTGATGGTCAATGGTAGCCACTCCTATTGTTTGAAGCAGTTGTAGTCTTTGTTGGCATGTATCCAGACCCCAGAATGGTAGTAGAAAGGAGCCTGTTCCCTGCATGCTTCCTCACAATCATTGGCTGGATCGACCACTCCCCCACCTTACCACAGGACCAGAATTGCTATCTGATCTTCATTCCTACAGTCTTCATCACCGCCCCTGGAGTCTCTTCACTGTCTGATCTTCATTCCTACAGCCTTCATCATTGTCCCTGGAGTCTCTTCACTGTCTGATCTTCATTCCTACAGCCTTCATCTCCGTCCCTGGAGTCTCTTCACTGTCTGATCTTCATTCCTACAGCCTTCATCACCATCCCTGGAGTCTCTTCACTGAGTAAGTATAGATAGTATAAGAAACCTCTCCCATTCTACTTGTCTATTATCTTTGTTTAGAAATAGTCATTTGTGTGACCTACTGATTTTCCCTACAATTTCTTTTAAGGATTTAGAAATATAGAAATGGTAGAACGAGGAATGTCAGAGTCTGGAATATAAATATATACAGTTGGTTTAAAATGTATATGATGGTGTGTCTAGACATTATGGACCGTATATGAATATAAAAGGTGTGTACAGTAGTAGTTATATAGGATGAGCCTTGACTAGAATACAGGGTGGAGTACTGGGTGGTAGACGGCTAGTAACAGTGACTAAGTTCAGGGCAGGGTACTGGGCGGAGGCCGGCTAGAGGTGACTATTTAACAGTCTGATGACCTGGAGATAGACCACACATTAACCACACAATAAGTATTGTGGTGGCAGCATCATGTTATGGGTATGCTTGTCAGGATCAAAAGCAATATGAAAGGAGCAAAGTGTAGACTTTGTATAGGCACTGTACAGCCTTAACTGTGGAGTGACCCCATAAAATGGGATATCAGCCAACTCAGTGACAACCACAGAACACAACAATGTATAGTTTACACAAATATTAGCATCTTAGCTCTTATTGCAGGACTTTGAATGTGGTACATCACCTCCATAACCAACCTATTGTGTGTATTGAAAATTCATGTAGGACTGTACAGCTAGCTAACTGGCTACTGATCAACCTATTGTGTGTATTGAACATTCATATTGAACAGCCTTACCTATAGAGTAGCACCACCACCCATCAGCCCATTCTCTTCTTGATGTCAAAGCTGCAGTGTATTGTTGCTATAGGAGTTTATGATTAATAATTCTATTTACTTCAAGACACACTAAGATGTCACCATACTATTCATTTAAAGCCCCTCTGTCAGATATAAATCAGAGTGGGAAACCAACTGACATGGAAACAATGGAGCGAATGTATCACTATCAGAGGGGTGTATTATGACATCAGATAGAACTACTCAGACATTCCAAATATCACTTGATAATCAGAGGGGTGTATTATGACATCAGATAGAACTACTCAGACATTCCAAATATCACTTGATTATCAGAGTGTATTATGACATCATATAGAACTACTCAGACATTCCAAATCAGGCTTCATCCACATCATGAAGGTGGATATTGATCCAACCATTTCAAAAGTAATGACCGGGCTGACGGAAACAGGATATGCCTGAACAATTTTATAAAAGCCGACAAACTATATGTTAGTTCGTTTGACATGGTGGGGACTTTTTGTTTCAGTAAAAATGTATAAGCGAGAAATGGAGGTGGAAACTCCTTTATGAGCAAATATTTATATAATAACCATCACATCTTAGTTAACTTGGAGTCACGTGATGATATATTGTCTGGTCCTCCCACTACGACTTGGGAACCCATGTAGTTTATTAGGCTACAGATGAAATAAGTTATGAACTTCACACTGTGGTGAAAGTGCACGTGATGAGCTTGATGCTCCATTCCAATACATTTTGAGGGTCTTATTCTGGTGACATGATGATTGATGCTTGGCTGCCATTTGACAAATAAAATAATATCGCTCTCATCCATAATAATCTCATCATGTAGGTAGCCTACCAACACTGTATCTATGAGCTGCTGGCTACAATGCACGGGACAAGAGAAGTTTTGCTATATAATGCAACAGTTTCATTAAACCATCAGTAGAGTTGAAAATGCGATGGAAACAATTGGGAATTTAACAGAAAAAGTTATTTATTTGTCACGCAAAGCCTTTAATCCGCAATAAATCTGTTTGATAGAAACATTTCTGGTGGGAAAATGTATATATTGTTTTATGCAGATTTGAGAATATTCACATGAAAATCTGTCTCAAATTACATGGAAACTTAGCTACTAAGGTGGATATCGATCCAACACCTGCTGCTTATTCAAACCAGCCCACTGGGCACAGATGTCAGTTCAACATCTAGTTTCTATTTACATTTCTTTGAGTCCTCAACTAAAGTGAATTCAACATGAAATCTACACTAAATGTCACCTGTCATTGGATTTAGGTTGCTGGTTGGGTGAAACACAAAATGTTACCTGTGGAAACCATGTTTATTCAATCAGTGGGAGGCTTGTAAATTCCCCCAGGAAAGTGGAACGAGGAACTCTTCTTTGAGACAATGATAAACAGCAATCCTTGGGAGAGTTGTGGTGGATATTATAAAATAAGGATCTGCTGGAGTCCAAGTCAAACCAAGATTCTTTATTTCTGAGCTCAGAGAGAATAACAGAGTTACACAGCGCAGTGTAGACAGTCTGAATTCCTGAAGCATTGGGTGATGAGCACATACCTTTATAGTTTCCTGTTCCTGGGCGGGACTTTATTCATACAAGGACACAGGTGCAAATTGGTTTGCAACACAGGATGATACTCCCAAGAACAGGAGCTTATAATAGGACAGTTTCACAAGGTTAGTCACATACTCAGTTATGTGGACACACAAACAATTAACATTTTCCATTACAGAGTCTGAACATTTTCATTTCATTAAATCATCAGTGGGCCAACAATGCAAATGTCAACAATGGAACTAATGCATCACATCCAAATATCACTTGATTATCTGTAGTGCTGGAGGAATGACACACCCAGATAAACACACAAAGAGTTTAAAAAAGGAACCTGATCTTCTTTATATTCAAACTGACAGACTCCATATTCAATTCATGTTTTCTAATAAAAACAAATATATGTTTGAGTATACCCTGTACCACTTAATTTCATCTGGTAAAAACAAGTAAACACATTGTCAGTCAACAATATAAGACAAAGGGAGCACTGTGTATGTTCTCTGATGAATTTTAAGTCAATGTGATGTGAAATATCAATATTACAAGAAATTCTTCTCTTTTGTGTGGATTCTCTCATGACGTTGAAGTGACTGTGATGAGTAATATGTTTTCCCACAGTCTGAGTATTTTGTAAGCCTTCTCATGTGTTCTTTCAGGCTTCCTAAATGGGCAAACGCTTTGCACCTTGGGAGCAGTGGTAAAGCTTCTCCCCTGTGTGCAGTCTCGTGTGTTTTCATTTTTTATTTTACCCCCCTTTTTCTCCCCAATATCGTGGTATCCAATTGTTAGTAGCTACTTGTCTCATTGCTACAACTCCCGTACGGGCTCGGGAGAGACGAAGGTTGAAGTCATGCGTCCTCCGATACACAACCCAACCAAATCGCACTGCTTCTTAACACAGCGCGCATCCAACCCGGAAGCCAGCCGCACCAATGTGTTGGAGGAAACAACGTGCACCTGGCGACCTTGGCTGGCGCGCACTGCGCCCAGCCCGCAACAGGAGTCGCTGGTGCGCGATGAGACAAGGAGATCCCTACCGGCCAAACCGTCCCTAACCCAGACGACGCCAGGCCAAATGTGCGTCGCCCCATGGACCTCCCGGTCACGGTCGGTTGCGACAGAGCCTGGGCGCGAACCTAGAGTCTCTGGTGGCACAGCCCTTAACCACTGCGGCACCCGGGAGGCCCTCTAATGTGCTTTTTAAGGCTTCCCTAATTTGTTAAAATTCTTTGAACACTGGGAGGAGTGGTAAGGCTTCTCTCCTGTGTGTATTCTCTTATGTGTTTTCAGTTGACATAAGTGGGAAAAACTCTTTCCACACTGGTAACAGTGGTACAGCTTTTCTCCTGTATGTATTCTCTCAAGTATTTTCAGAATCACTAACATTGCAATGGTAGGACATCTCCCCTATGTGTATTCTCTCATGTGTTTTCAGGTCCCTTAACTGGTTACAACCCTTTCCACACTGGGAGCAGTGTTAAGGCTTCTCCCCTGTGTGTATTTTCCCATGTTGGTTCAGGTGTCCTTTCTGGTTAAAACACTTTCCACACTGGGAGCAGTGGTAAGGCTTCTCCCCTGTGTGTATTCTCTCATGTTGTTTCAGGTGCCCTAAATTGTTAAAACTCTTTCCACACTGGGAGCAGTGATAAGGCTTCTCCCCTGAGTGTATTCTCTCATGTTGTTTCAGGTTCCCTAAATTGTTGAAACTCTTTCCACACTGGGAGCAGTGGTAAGGCTTCTCCCCTGTGTGTATTCTCTCATGTTGTTTCAGCTCCCCTGACCATTTGAAACACGTTCCACACCGGGAGCAGTGGAAAGGCTTCTCCCCTGTGTGTATTCTCTCATGTTGTTTCAGGTTCCCTAAATTGTTAAAACTCTTTCCACACTGGGAGCAGTGATAAGGCTTCTCCCCTGAGTGTATTCTCTCATGTTGTTTCAGGTTCCCTAAATTGTTAAAACGCTTTCCACACTGGGAGCATTGGTAAGGCTTCTCCCCTGTGTGTATTCTCTCATGTTGTTTCAGGTTCCCTAAATTGTTCAAACTCTTTCCACACTGGGAGCAGTGGTAAGACTTCTCCCCTGTGTGTATTCTCTCGTGTTGTTTCAGCTCCCTTGACTGGTTGAAACACTTTCCACACTGGGAGCAGTGGTAAGGCTTCTCCTCTGTGTGTATTCTCTCGTGTTGGTTCAGCTCCCTTGACTGGTTGAAACACTTTCCACACTGGGAGCAGTGGTAAGCCTTCTCCCCTGTGTGTATTCTCTCATGTTGTTTCAGGTTCCCTAAATTGTTAAAACTCTTTCCACACTGGGAGCAGTGATAAGGCTTCTCTCCTGTGTGTATTCTCTCGTGTTGTTTCAGGGTTGCTTTTTGGTTGAAACGCTGTCCACACTGGGAGCAGTGGTAAGGCTTCTCCCCTGTGTGTATTCTCTCATGTTGTTTCAAGTTCCCTAAATGGTTAAAACTCTTTCCACACTGGGAGCAGTGGTAGGGCTTTTCCCCTGTGTGAATTCCCTCGTGTTGTTTCAGCTCCCTTGACTGGTCGAAACACTTTCCACACTGGGAGCAGTGGTAAGGCTTCTCCCCTGTGTGTATTCTCTCGTGTTGTTTCAGCTCCCTTGACTGGTTGAAACACTTTCCACACTGGGAGCAGTGGTAAGGCTTCTCCCCTGTGTGTATTCTCTTATGTTGTTTCAGGTTCCCTAAATTGTTAAAACTCTTTCCACACTGGGAGCAGTGATAAGGCTTCTCTCCTGTGTGTATTCTCTCGTGTTGTTTCAGGGTTGCTTTTTGGTTGAAACGCTTTCCACACTGGGAGCAGTGGTAAGGCTTCTCCCCTGTGTGTATTCTCTCATGAGCTTTCAGGTGTGCTTTCTGGTTACAACTCTTTCCACAGTGGGAGCACCTGTGTCGCCTTGCTGGTTTGGACGTCCCTGGCTCTGGTTCCTCTGAGTCTGGTCTTTCTCCTGCCAAATACAGTGTTATTTTAAAATAGAGACCCGAATGAAACCACATGATAAAACAACCTTGCTACGAGAGTAAATCCCAAATCAGATCTCTCAATAACCTTAGGCCAGTTTTAACAATCTTAGTGTAATTTTAAAACAAATGTAGAGCTTCCTGGTAATTACTGCTGTTTACATTACTTATTTTATTCATCCTGTTTTACAAGTCAGAACACAAAAACCTAGACAGTTCTAGGACACTGAAGACACAGATATCGCTGGATTCCAATTGAACAGGTGGTTCTAAATATATAACTTTCATAGCTGTATGATACAGAATGTGACCTACACACTTCCTTAAACATAAAATAACTAAAGAAGTAATTTTGTATGGAAGTCCAAAACTTATTTTTACATCGAAGATACAAAGCACATCAGTAACATCTCCCCGTTGTTGAAAGGGTTCTACACATTGCTGTTTAAATGGACCAATTTCTTATTTAGACATTTGCAGATTTTCAACATTTTGATTATCGCTGATGTCATATTTTGGGTAAAAAATAAGGTGAAATATTTGGGTAAATGTTCCTAAAACTGATAGGAACTACATTATACAAAAATATAAACGCAAAAGGTAAAGTGTTGGATGTTTCATGAGCTGAAAAAAAAGTTTGCAGAATTTTTTACATCCCTGTCAGCCAAAATGTATTATTTGCCAAGATAATCCATCCACCTGACAGGTGTGGCATATCAAGAATTGATTGAACAGCTTGGTTATTACACAGGTGTACCTTGATCTGGGGATAATAAAAGGCTACTCGAAAATGTGCAGTTTGGTCACACAACAATGCCACAGATCTCTGAGGGAGCGGGCAATTGGCATGCTGACTGCAGGAATGTCCACTGGAGCTGTTGTCAGGGAATTTAATGTACAGTACCAGTCAAAAGTTTGGACTCACCTTCTCATTCAAGGGTTTTTCTTTATTTTTACTATTTTCTACATAGTAGAATAATGGAGAAGACATCAAAATGATTAAAAAACACATGGAATCATGTAGTAACCACAAGTGTTAAATCAAAATATATATTTTATTCTTCAAAAGTTGCCACCCTTAATTTCTCTCAACCAGTTTCACCTGGAATCCTTTTCCAACAGTCTTATAGGAGTTCCCTCATATGATGAGAACTTGTAGGCTGCTTTTCCTTCACTCTGCGATCCAACTCATCCCAAACCATCTCGATTTGGTTGAGGTCGGGGGATTGTGTAGGCCAGGTCATCTGATGCAGCACTCCATCACTCTCCTTCTTGGTCAAATAGCTCTTCCACAGCCTGGAGGTGTGTTGGGTCATTGTCCTGTTGAAAAACAAATGACAGTGGAACTAAGCCCAAACCAGATGGGATGGCATATCGCTGCAGAATGCTGTGGTAGTCTTGCTGGTTAAGTGTGACTTGAATAAATAAATCACTGACATTGTCAATAGCAAAGCACCCGCACCATCACATCTCCTCCTCCATGCTTCACGGTGGGAACCACAAATGCGGAGATAATCTGTTCATCTACTCCTCGTCTCACAAAGATATGATGCTCGGATCCAAAATACTCAAATTTGGACTCATCAGACCCAAGGACAGATATCCACCGGTCTAATGTCCATTGCTCGTGTTTCTTGGCCCAAGCAAGTCTCTTCTTCTTATTGGTGTCCTTTAGTAGATGTTTCCTTGCAGCAATTCTACCATGAAGACCTGATTCACGCAGTCTCCTCTGAACCGATGATGTTGAGATGTGTCTGTTACTTGAACTTTGTGAAGCATTTATTTGGGCTGCAATTTCTAAGGCTGGTAACTCTGATGAACTTATGCATCAGAAGTAACTCTGGGTCTTCCATTATGGTGGTGGTCCTTAAAGTAATGATGGACTGTTGCTTCTCTTTGCTTATTTGAGCTGTTCTTAACATAATATGGACTTCACCTTTTACCCAATAGGGCTATCTTCTGTATACCCCCCTACCTTGTCACAACACAACTGATTGGCTCAAACACATTAAAACCTGTTATGGCACATTAACTCTTGAAACTAGGGGGCACTATTTTCATTTTTGGAAGAATAACATTCAAACAGGCTATTTCTCAGGACCAGGTGCTAGAATATGCATATAATTGACAGCTTAGAATAGAAAACACTATAAAGTTTCCAAAATTGTAATGTTGATTGAAATTAATTCCCGGTGACTACCTCATGATGCTACAGTTCTCCTTTAAGGCTCCATAATGGTTCATCATTAGGTGCTACAGTCCTCCTTTAAGACTCCATAATGTTTCATCATTAGATGCTACAGTCCTACTTCAGACTCCATAATTGTTAAGGATACAAGTATCCTGTGTGTGTTATTCTTTTCTCTCCTTCTCCCCTCACAGGTGGAAATCATCACTCCCCAATCAGCCACCAATCAGCCACCAATCAATCAGAAGACACACCTCCTCCTGTTTCCTACCCAATCACAGTTCCTTTCCCTTGGTTTAAAAACCCTGTTAGTTGTTTGCTCTAGAGCTCAATCTCTCTGTAAATGCCATGTCTGTCTCTCTGTTTCACTCTCTACTATGTCTCCATCTCTCTTTATGTATTGAGGTCTCTTTTGTTTGAGCACCTCCATATCACTTTGTCCTCACCTGTGAGTATTGTTTTTGGTTATGGTGTTTGTGTTCGTTTGCTGGTGGGAAAAGGGGGAACCAAGACAAGTCGCCCATGGGCATACACTACCCGTAGGTAAACTTTGTTAACACTAGTTAGAACTGGGTGGACCACCCACTGTATTTTTGGTTAGTTAGTTAGCTGTTGTTGAAATAGGCTAGTCTAGCTTAGGGGTGTTTTTGAATACTTATTATTTATTTCCTTGGGTCCAGCTCAGCCCCTTTTCCTGCTCCCCCCATTACCATGTGTTTTCCAATAAACCCTGAGTTTGACGGTAGATTTCAGTTGGTGTGGTGATTTCGTTCTCACTTTTACTTTGTCACTATTATAAATTGCATGAGTTATGTTACGGGTCTCATTACCATCCCCCCCCTAGACTGTCGGGCCAAAAGGGATTCGTAACAATGTTTCATCATTAGATGCTACAGTCCTCTAAGTCCCCATTATGTTTAGAATGTGTCTGGAAGCGCTACTCTATCTATTCTACTCTCATCCTTTCGGTTTTAATAATATTTTTAATAATAATGTTATAATAGGTAATAACTAACTTTAATAACTAGGGTTAATACCTGCCTGGCGCACCAACAAAATATTCATATTTACCCCCTCTAACAATACCGCTACAGAATTAGCATAGTAGGCTATGTAACTTAAGGTGATCAGAAATATTTAGGATTACTTATTCCTTGCCACCCATTCTGAAACTAACTGCAGCTCTATGTTAAGTGTTGCAGTAATTTCAGTCGCTGTAGTAACTGACGTGTACAGTGAGTCATCCGCATACATAGACACACTGGCTTAACTCAAATGTCATTGGCATGTTGCTGGTAAAGATTGAAAAAAAGAAGGTGCCAAACAGCTGCCCTGGGGAATTCCTGATTCTGCCTTGATTTTGTTGTACAGGCTTCCATTAAAGAACATTGTGTTCTGTTAGACAGGTAGCTCTGGGGTGGCAGGTAGCCTAGCGGTTAGAGCGGTAGGCCAGTAACCGAGAGGTTGCTGGATCGAATCTCTGAACTGACAATGTAAACTCTGTCGTTCTGCCCCTGAACAAGGCAGTCCTAGGCCGTCATTGAAAAAAAAAATTGTTCTTAACTGACTTGCCTAGTTAAATAAAGGTTACATTTTAAAAGAAAAACTCTTTATCCACAATATAGCAGGGGGTGTAAAGCCATACGTTTTTGTCAGCAACAGACTACGATCGATAATGTCAAATGCCGCACTGAAGTCAAACAAAACAGCCCCAACAATATTTTTATCATCAATTTCTCTCAGCCAATCAGTCATTTGCAAGTGCTGTGCTTGTTGAATGAACTTCCCTATAAGCTAAAAGTCTATATTTGTTTACTGTAAAATAGCATTGTATCTGGTCAAATATTTTTTTCCCCCAAAATTGTAAGGGTTGGTAACAGTCTGATTGGTCAGCTATTTAAGCCAGTAAAGGGAGATTTACTATTCTTGGGTAGTGGAATGACTTTAGCTTCCCTCTAGGCCTGAGGGCACACACTTTCTAGTAGGCTTAAATTAAAGACAAGGAAAATAGGAATGGCCATATCGGACGCTATTATCCTCAATTTTCCATCCACGTTGTCAGACACCAGTGACTTGTCATTGTTGATTTTATTTACGCAAAATTTAATAGAAGATGCTCCAAATGTTTTTACTATCATTCTTCATGTAATTTATCTTTGTTTCATTGTGTACTTTCTTCTTTTTATTCAGTTTAGTCAAATGATTCCTCAATTTGCAATAGGTTTGCCAATCAGTTATTCAGCCAGACAGAGAGAATAAAGTAGATGTCACGGGTCAAAATTTTGATTGATGACCCTATGTGAACCTATGTGAACTCTATGTGAACCCTATGTAGTGATGACGTGTGCATGTCTTCTGGTCAGGCAAGCCTGGTTAGGTGGGGGCTATGGGGTGAGTAAGGGTCCATTTGACAGGCCGTTAATGATTGATGACCCAAGCCTGATAGGCAAGCCTGGTTAGGTGGGGGCTATGGGGTGAGTAAGGGTCCCTTTGACAGGCCGTTAATGATTGATGACCCAAGCCTGATTTATGACCCTATGTAATGATTTATGACCCTATGTCATGTAGAAGGGTGCATGCCCAGGGTTGAGTAAGTGACCATGTGTCAGGTCAACCTGTTACTGTTTCTCACGGTTTGGGTTGGTTAAGGCCCCTTATAAAGCCGCTGAACAATACCTGTTTAAGACTGTACATGATAACCCCCCTGAATATTAAACAAAAATGACACCTATGCCAATTTTAGGGATGTTATGCTCGGCTTGTCATGAACCCAGTGACCAAAGCCTTGAAGAAGTTCTGTGTGAAGCTCCAGAATGTTTTAAAGGATTTTTGGGTACGAGTGAGGGCCACATGTCTTACATATTCCACCCGGAGGATTCTACGGTAAAGATATTCACAGACCGTGGACCCAAACCCCTTTATCCTGCAAAACCTGGGAGTTTTCCCCCGGCTCTGGGGATGAGAGAATGGTTAAACATCAGGCTGGCTCTTTGTAAAATTGAACAGGTCCTAAGTGTTACAAATGTGCCAGGATATGCGTTGGTAGAACAGGTCTGCGGCCGCAGTGATCTCAAGGCTCTAAGAATTGCTTCAATGGACTATAGCCCTGACAACAAAGTGACAATTTTAGCCTGTGACCTTTATGATAAGGCTAATGCTACAAAGTCTGTCAATTCTCCGGTAGCTTCCAGAGCACGCAAACATGTAAACTTTTTTATTCCTGTGTTTAGTTTTAAATGGGTGGATTATCCAATTTTCATAACACTTATGAATAAGCTGGACATTCTCTTCCAAAATGGGGAACAGTTAAAGCGCTGGGCGAGGCTTTCCTTGAGACAGAGTCAAGACCAAAAGGCCCGACGGAGGATCTACCCCTGGAGTGAAAACTTACCATGTGTTGATGGACATAGCAAGAGAGCCTTGCCTTTTGAGGGTGAACTCGACACGGACAATGGCGGTTGGTTGCATAAGCTCCCAGGATCTGTAAGAAAGGCATCGTAAAATACCTTAAGAATGTAACGATATAAAATGTATGTACTAAATATTTTGAATGAAATAAATGGTTTTAAAATCAGAATCTCACCACGTTATGAACTCTCGCGTTTGTTCACTCTTAGCGCAGTCTGTCCCTGAGAAAAATCTTGCGGAAAAAGCCATGTGCGCGCGCATGTGCGTGAGGGAGTTTTCTGTAGTGGCTGTGTGTGTGTGTGTGTGTGTGTGTGTGTGTTTCAAAAACAGAAAAAGGGGGGCGGGTTGTTTGTTAAAAAAATACCCTTGCATGCCTGGTGGGTCGTTTGAAACCAAGGTTTACACTAGCCTGCAAAACAGATGCCTACCCCCCAACAATAATATTGTGTCTTACGACTCCTAATCTTAAAGGCCTTTCATAAAACTATTTTTTTAGGTGGGCTAAAAAGTCATTCATCCCAGCGATGTCGAGAACAACACACCCCATGCATCTAGGTGCTAGCACCCCGGAGATTTTAGAAGCTCCAAAAGGATCCTAATGTTTAGACACACCCAATACCATGTGTTTGAAATGTGTCAAATATACCATGGGCGGGGGTATACCCCGAAAAAAAACGACAAACCCCAAATGCTATGTAAAAAAATCATTCAGGGGTTTTTCTCTAGGTCGTAGGGTACAAAAGCGCTAGAAACCATGGGCAATGTTAGCAGCGTTTTAGTTCCGATGCAAACAGCACCTCCAGAAACTCCAAGAATCGTTATCGGACTGAAGCGTTAAAAAAGATAATCGGGGAAAACAGTCTAATGGATCTATCGCAAGGTGAGTTCTTGAAATAAATCTTTATTAGATTTGATTGTTGTGGGGAATTGTTTGAAAAGCGGGGGATGTTATAGAAATATTAAACAATCATTAGGATCAGTATGCTTACCGTATAACAAGGCAATATTAGCTAAAGTGATTATAGCTTTAATATTGTCGAATGTTTTATAGATTCTGAAGCATTCACGCAGATACTCCGAGGTATAACTGAGCTCGAACCATCCAATGGGGCTCCGAAACAAAGTGCCGACAAACAAACGCCTGCCCTGAATTGTCAACGTAAGTAAGCTCCAAGAATTCCATACATAAAAATATTTATACCTTAAAAACAAAAAGTGTGGGCATCTTATATTAAAAGTTATTTTATATGTTTACAGAGGACCTAAAGCCTAGAAGGTTAAACGATGCCCTATGGAGCCTGAACGGTTTCTGCGAAGCATATGACTACGAGACAATTCTGCCCTACTCCCAGGATGTATTTACACAAAAGCAGCGAACAGAGACTTTAAACGGCAGGTCAACTCCCCTTGGCCAGGACAACGTTGTCCCCCATATTTCTAAACACCAAAGGATAATTAGTGCTCAGATCCACAGTTCCGCTTCACCCGAACAATTCTACTTGGCCGATATTCACGAGACGTCGTTCCAAGGACTAGGTATGAATCAATTATATATTATTATTTATATATATTATTATTTTAATATTTATATATTTTTTTTATGCCGGAATATGTTAAAACAAGGCCTAATGCTGTTTTTTGTTTGTTTGTTTGTTTTTTCAGGCTCACCATCTACCGAACCTGCAGATGCTGTAATACAGGTTGAACTAAGACATCAGCCCCTGGTTTCAGAGCTTCTTCAGAACAGCCCTCGTCAAAAAAGCCGAGGTATTTAATTAATGTATTGTTAATATATAGGCTTATATCTGAAATGTATTTGGCATTTTTAACATATTTTAGGGTTAATAACCTATTTGTGTATGTATTATTTTTATTTCAGACTCCTCACCGGCTTATGAACACAACGCACAAACATCGGAGGATGCCCAGACAAGCATCCCCGAGGAGGCTCCAAAGACACCAGCGAAACCTGATGATGTCAAAGATTTAAATGACATTTCTGAGGTAGACGATTTGATGTTCTGTGAAGCTGCCAACCTTCTTGAATCGGCCAATTCTGTGGGGGAAACAGCAGATTCTGAAATAGACCAAGAACGTTTTTTCAAAGCGTTTACCCTGGGTTTAAAATCACGAAAGGCTCTACTCCAGAGGCGCATGTGTATTCTACTCGAGCATCAATACAATCAGGATGTGTCATTCTGGCGTAGCGAGCTACCCCGTATGTTAAAAAACATTAGGGCTAAAACAAGCAAATACCGCCGTTAAAAAACACACATGTAAACACACACACACACACACACATCCTTAATTAGACAGATGGCGCCCCCTATAGACCAAAGTGAGACAATTGAAACCCTCTTAGCCAGGATCCCTACAGAGCTCCAAGATATAGTTAACCATATGAATGATTCGGGGGTAATTGACATAATGACAATAGATGAAAATCTATTATCCCAGATTCCCTCCGAACTCATAGACATTATTACACGTATGAATGAGTCAGGGCCTTCCGAGGAAAACATGTTAACACAGATTCCCGAAACCATCATATCTCTAATTACCCTGCTTAACGCGAGCCCTAGGTTTAATTCGGCCCCACAGACACCTCTAAGACAGCCTTTAACAACATTGTCCGAAGAGTCTGAAAGTCAATATGATGTTTTTGAACAGTTGGACAAATGTCTAGCAAATCTGGAGGGGGGCGGTCTTGAGATCATTGTACAGAACGAGAGCGCTAGGTTTAATTCGGCACCCCAGACACCTATAAATCAGCCTTTAACACCAATGTCCGAAGAGTCTGAAACCCAATACGATGTTTTTGAACAGTTGGACAATTGCCTAGCAAATCTGGAGGGGGGAGGTCTTGATCGAAGTGTACATGTTTTGCGTCGAAATAAATTCAACAATATTGAGGTTCGCCAGTTTTTCAATTTCGCATGGGGGGGTCAGATTCGGGAATATGCTGTGTTTTACGTAATGCTTATGGACACTTTGAATGAACTGTTAGCGAGGATTAGAGATTATAGCGAACCTAGGGATCTCTTACAGTTGGAAATTTGTGGAGACAGTCTACAGAGCAAGGTATCGCTTATTTTACAGAATGGTGAAGCAGAGCTTGAACAATTTGTTAAACTGCTAGAACGCCTTGTTCAGTCAAATTTAAACGTGCTAGCAGATAGGACCCTCGAACTTGTAGTACAATTAGTACGCCAACCACAAGGGGGCGGGGGTCAGAGACGAAAGCTCGAGAGTTCAATGCAGTCCGAAATCATAAGCAATAAAAGGGCCTATCTCATAAACGTTCACAATCCAGGTAATAAGCTATGTTTTGCCATAGGTTTGGCCCACTTACTCAGCCCAGGATGTACTGATCAAGCCGCGTTACATAAAGCTCGAGAGCTACAAACTGCGGTGGGTCTCGGTATACAGGATGCTGTGGCTTTCTCAGACATAGTCAAATTTGAAAACTTTCTGAACATCAAGATTGTGGTTTTGTACCACAGTAGGGCTAATGACGCTCTCCTCAAGTTCCAAAATATACCCGAACCACATCCTAAGACTATGTACTTTTATGTGCAAAATGAGCATTACTATGCCGTAACTAACATCACAGCCTTTTTAGGCGCGCCATATGTCTGTCCAGCCTGTCATACCGGCTACACACGCATGGGGGGGCACTCGTGCCGTTACAACTGTTCAGTATGTCTGGATAAACATTGCCCTATGCAGCCGCTAAACTTGACCCCCTGTGCGGATTGTCACCGCACATGTCGTTCGGCCTACTGTTACGAAAAACACAAAACTGAAACATGGCATCCCAAGGCATGTAAATCTGTAAGCAGTTGTGACATTAACAAGAAATGTCCAAAATGTCATTGCAATTACAACCTTAAAATAGATAGCCCTAAACCTCATGTTTGTGGAATTATACACTGCCCAATCTGTAAAGGTCCTTTGAAAAGCAGAGACGCGGAAGCGGTTCAAGAAGTAACACATGAGTGTTACATTCAGCCCTTGGCTGAAGATGAACATACAGAGAAATATGTGTTTTATGATTTTGAGACAAATCAGCAATCGGGTTCATTTGCCTATTTTTGTGTCAACCATGACTTTCAAGGGTGAAAAATGGTCGGCCGAGGGACCCGATTGTGCACGGCTCTTTCTAAAACATTTTAGAAAAGCCCAGTACAGAAACTTCACGTTTATAGCTCACAATGCTAGGGCCTATGACTCCTATCTGCTTCTGAACCCTTTGATACAGCAAGGCGTGGCACCCAGTGTCATAGCTCAAGGGAGTAAAATATTATGCTTTGTTGACCCCGCCTTCAAACAGAGATACATTGACAGCTTAAGCTTCTTACCCATGAGATTGGCTCAAATGCCAGAGGCCTTGGGTTTTGAAAACTCTGTCAAAGGCTATTTCCCTCATTTCTTCACATCTGAGGAGAATCTACATTATATAGGATCTTATCCAGCCCCCGAAATGTACGGGTGTGATCAAATGTCTCCCAAAGAGCGTGAGAGATTCATGACATGGTACGAGACCGTAAGACATGGCACTTTTGATTTCCATAAAGAGATGGAATCATACTGTGACAATGACGTTGTTATACTTCGTGAAGGATGCCTCAGATTCAGAGAAGAGGTAATCAAAGATGCGGGCATTGACCCCTGGAGCTGTACAACTATTGCATCAGCGTGCATGAAAACCTATCGTACACACTATCTAACTCCTGAATCTATAGCTATCCCATCGCCAGACAACTACCGACGCCAATTCAAGGCCTACTCTAGTGGTTCCATTCAATGGTTGGAGTACTTGGCCCAGGATAAAGATATTTTTATCCAACATGCTTTGAATCGGGGGGAGAAGGCTTTTGGGCCTTACCATGTAGATGGATACACACAGATTGACGGGGTTGAGACAGTGTATGAGTACAACGGTTGTTTCTTCCACGGTTGTAAATTATGCTTTGTCCCCCACACCTTGTGTGTCCTAACCCAAAAGACTTTTGGGGAAATGTACCAAGAGTTTCAAGACAAACTGAATTCTTTAAAGGCTACTTACGGGTTAAAAGTTGTGGTTTTGTGGGAGCACGAATGGACAGCCCTCAAAAAGGCAGATCCTAGTGTTAAGGCCTTCCTTACCCATTATGACCCTCCAGAGCCCCTGGAACCGCGACAGGCCTTGTTTGGAGGCCGGACCAATGCTTTGACATTGCGTTATGTAGCTCAACCCGACGAGACAATAGGCTATGTAGATTTTACATCCCTATATCCTCATGTAATGAGTTCCTCATTCTATCCTATAGGGCATCCTGAAATTATTCACAGCGACTTTGACGAACCCCAAAATTATTTTGGTTTAATCAAAGCGACTGTCTACCCTCCTAGGGGGCTGTTTATACCTGTGTTGCCTTACAAGGGTCCTAAAGGAAAACTTTTCTTTCCCCTTTGTCGCACATGCTGTGAAAACCACAACCAGGAAAACCCCTGTGATCACACAGATCAAGAAAGAGCCCTGACCGGTGTATGGGTCACTGTAGAATTCTCTAAGGCTTTAGAGAAGGGGTATCGTGTGGCCAAAATCTTTGAAGTGTGGAACTTTTCCAGGAAATCAGACACACTTTTTAAAGAGTACATCAAAACCTTCTTGAGATGCAAGCAGATGGCTTCAGGCTATCCTGCATCGGTCACAGATCAAGAAAGTAAAGACCAGTACATTCAAGACTACCATGACAGAGAAGGCATACTTCTTGACCCTGACAGAATAGAGGTCAACAAAACCAAAAGAAATGTGTCGAAATTGTACTTGAACTCCCTTTGGGGGAAATTAGCGCAGAGATGCAATATGCTAACAACTTCGATCATTAAAGACCCCGAAGAATTTTTGGAATTTGTTTTTTCGGACCAATACGAAATTTCACATTTTTCCTTCTTGAGTCAAGACATTGCCTTGGTGCAATGGAGGCGCCACCAAAAGTGGGTTCTACCCCCGGGTAATGTAAATGTGTTTCTTGCAGCATTTACCACAGCCTATGGCCGCCTTGAACTGTACACCCTCATGGAACAGCTTCAGAGGCGGGTTCTTTACCACGACACAGACTCTGTGGTCTATGTAAGCAAACCGGGGGATTGGACCCCCCCACTTAGCAACTATCTTGGGGGTTTAACGAGTGAACTCGAAGAGGGTGACCATATTACAGAATGGTCCTCATGTGGTCCAAAAAGCTATGCTTTTAGGACTAAAGCCAATCACGTGGTGTTGAAAGCCAAAGGCGTGACTCAAAACTATGAAAATGCACCGCGTGTAAACTTGGAATCAATCACGCGCTTGGTCGAGGGGTTCGTAAAGGACAAGAATAGTGACTTGGAGATTTTGAGCTCCTACAACAAAATAGTGAGGGATAAAAAGGGGTTCCATCTAAGAAACGCACCACTCACTAAAAGATTCAGGGTAGTCTATGACAAGAGACAGCTATTGCCTGACGGTACCACATTGCCCTTTGGCTACTGACTTATGCTACAAGCCCCAGTGTGTCTTAAAGCTTAAGATATTATGACTGCTGTCGAGGGTTTTGACCCCCGGCTACAATTGCCTTTTTCAGCATTAATTGCCGG
Organism: Oncorhynchus kisutch; assembly: GCF_002021735.2. NCBI lineage: Eukaryota > Metazoa > Chordata > Actinopteri > Salmoniformes > Salmonidae > Oncorhynchus > Oncorhynchus kisutch. The sequence goes on along the minus strand of NW_022264201.1, from coordinate 3,181 downwards.
CCCTTCAAACAGTGGCAAAACTTTTTTTGTAAAAAGTATTTTAGAGAATTCTGAACATGTGTTATCTCAAAAGCCTGACAATATTGTATGGTGTTATTCATGTTACCAACCTCTGTATGATGAATTATTGAAGACAATAAAAATCAAGTTTGTTGAAGGAATACCCGATTCTCTGTCTGATGATGAACTTCTCCCCCCACATGTAAATAATCTGCTGGTTTTGGACGATATGCTATTTGCTGGTAGCGAACACCCTGAAATTGCACGAGCTTTTACCCAATATACTCATCATAGAAACCTGTCCGTGCTTTACTTGGTCCAGAATGTGTTTCACCAAGGTAAAAATAGTCGGACCATTAGCTTGAATGCCAACTACATGGTATTGTTTAAAAATCCTAGAGACAAACTGCAAATTAGCACTCTAGCTCAGCAGATGTACCCTGGACGGAAATCATACTTTATGGAGAGCTATGAGGACGCTACCAAAGAGCCATTTTCTTATTTAATCGTGGATTTAAAAGCAAATACTCCAGAACACCTTAGGCTACGTACAGGGCTGTTTCCGGGGGAGAGGCCTGCTGCATACCTTCCTAAAAAGTAAACGCTATGTCTCTGCGTTTAAAAAGAAACCTCCCCCTCTTGAGAAGGCTAGTAGGTTCTACAGCTAAAGAACGGAAGGCCATCTTGGGTCGCTGTTCTTCAGATCTCATATTAGCCCTATGTGAGATTGCTTTGAATCTTCTCAAAGGACGCATTCCACTCACCCTGAACCAATTGAAAAAATTAAGGAGACAAAAGACAGCGATCAAACTCTTTGCCAATAAAAGGGCCAGTCTTCAAAAGAAAAGACATAGTATACAACAGTCTGGGGGTTTCTTCTACCTTTACTCAGTATAGCCGTGCCCTTCATCACCAGCCTTATTGCGGCCAGACGTGGTGGTTGAACACGTGGTGTGATGGCCACTAAAATGTACTTGGTGCCTCAACAAGAGTTGGATAGACTTAAAAAACAAATGCAGGGTCCTGAAGATATCAGACAAACAGCGGAAAATGATTTGGATACGGCCATGAAGGATGTTTTGAACCGAAAAGGATTGAACCCCTATGATAAGATTCAAAAATACACAAACCTAATGCAAAGGTATTTGACTCGGGTAAAGCAAGGGGAGAGAGAGACTAACCATTTAACCCTTTCCCTACCGGACCCTTTAACAGATGTCGAACCTAACGATAGCCATGCCCCTGTAAGGCCTGTACCGTCGATCTTACCTAGTGGAGATAATATGTCGGGTGAAGCTCAAATGCCATTTGAAGATAAAGTTATGCATGACCTACTGACACATGTGCCTTTACGTAACAGGAAGAATGTTAAATACATTATGAACAAGATAAAAGACTCAAAGGGGATAGCTGCTTGGAACGACTCTGGAGAGTTTATCCTTCAGGGCTCTGTGGTTAGGGGGTCCCATATGCAGGACTTGCTTAAAAGTACCACGGCTGCCCACAAGGTTGCTGATGACCGAAGGCCTCCCGGCTGGCGTCAGTTTCTTAAGGCCCTGGCAATCCTCAACATCCCCCTCTCCGGTGTACCCAACCATAAGCTTCGTCAACAGATTCAAGCTTTAAAACAAAAGCCTTCAACGAGATACAGCACCCCTAAAGATGCCCCAACGACACCGGCCCCATATGAAAGCGATGATGCTAACTCATTTACTCCCATGAACGTCTCAGGACCTTTTCCTAAACCCGATCTCTCGGCGTGGTTAGACTTTTGAAAATGACTTTTGAATGACTATGATTAAATTCAATAAATTTTTTATTTGAAAAATAAGCAAGTTAACATTTGTGGCATTCTTGAAACATATGACGTGAGCATACGCCTTGATTACGCGTTCTTAAAGGACACACATTTGAACACTTTTGATATTTTCTAACAAAACAAGATACAAGGTTATCATTACTTCTTAAATCATCCTTATAAAGAGACATAACATCTTCAAAAGAAACTCCCCGGGCTCTTTGGCACAGGTAAAATACACAGTGGTGACCGCATGTAGTGGAAAGGTTATCTTGCACTTGTTTGATGTTGTAGTAGATCTTTGTACCGTTTAGGGTCAAAAATCTTTAATAGATTTAGGGAAATGTGAAAAACCGGGGGAAAGCCATAGGAATCAAAAAAGTTGAGATTTTTCGTCCACCTTCCTGTTCTAATGTCATAGCTAGCCAATGTTCACCAGGCATGTGTTTAGGATGGGTATTGACAATAAACATTGCAGGCCTCTCAGACCATATCTCCATAGGTAATTCATCACAAGCCAACACTCCACAAAATTGTTTTCCAATCAAGCGGCTCATGAGCCCGTCCAACTCTTGGTATTCATGTCTTTGTTCAAAGTCCTTAATAATAATCCACTAAGACCTGTCTTCGGGCATTCACTTCCAAGATTGAATCAGAGCATGCGTAAACAATCATGCTAACTGTACAGGTTAAAGGTGTACGGAAACGCATTTCCAGCCTGAGGTTACCTTGGGACACCACAGACAGATTTCCTGAGGTGTCATCATCAGGTGATAAATTGAAAGCATACAATGTGTAACCCTCTGCAAAATCATTTCTGTCAATAGGTAAAGAGAGATCTTTTAGATGTCGCCCTGTAGCCAGGAATAGATTGTAAAATTCTCGCACAGATATGTTGTTATTAAATTGTGGTTGGAAAGCCTTCGCCGGAACCTGACGTCCGTCCCTGACAGAGCGCTACATACTCTCATTGAAGTGCTTGAAAATTAAAGGGGTTTTTATCTAAACTGCCCGTATTAGAGGCGTGATCAACCGACCTATAACCACATATCTAGGTAAAGGGCCTAGAAATAGGTTTTCTTGACTGCAGATTCTACTGCCCACAGGTATGCTAAAGGTTTTCATGGTAATTCTTTGGAGAGGGTAAAGGGCATTTCCTTTCATCAAAGCATGTGAGTGACCAGGCGCACGGCCGGAGATACAGATACTTTTTTTTATAAAAAGGGTTGCCCCCCAACACTTTCAAACTAAAATCCCGTCTTGGGGAGACATCAGGCAAAAATCATCCTTGGCCTGGGTAATTTTAATCTTAAATCAACCGAATTTAGGAGTAACCGTTCTGAAAGAAAATGTCAAGTGTATAGGGCCTAGCAAATGAAAATC
>NW_022264200.1:20000-33492 GCF_002021735.2 Oncorhynchus kisutch | reverse complement strand
TAAGGTCATTCGATAAGGAAAACATCATACCGGCCGTATTTCTGTATTTTGAAAATATCTTGAAACCTGATGGTTGACATGCAAAACACTTTGGGACAGTAAACAATGGCTCAAAAGAACCAACATTAAACTTTTAGGTGGAGTTTTCCTTTAACTGCTGGTGGGAAAAAGCTAAAAGCCCCTATGAGAAGACTAAAAGCCCCTATGAGAAGACTAAAAGCCCCTATGAGAAGATTAAAAGCCCCTATGAGAAGACTAAAAGCCCCTATGAGAAGACTAAAAGCCCCTATGAGAAGACTAAAAGCCCCTATGAGAAGACTAAAAGCCCCTATGAGAAGACTAAAAGACCCTATGAGAAGATTAAAAGCCCCTATGAGAAGATTAAAAGCCCCTATGAGAAGACTAAAAGCCCCTATGAGAAGACTAAAAGCCCCTATGAGAAGATTAAAAGCCCCTATGAGAAGACTAAAAGCCCCTATGAGAAGACTAAAAGCCCCTATGAGAAGACTAAAAGCCCCTATGAGAAGACTAAAAGCCCCTATGAGAAGATTAAAAGCCCCTATGAGAAGACTAAAAGCCCCTATGAGAAGATTAAAAGCCCCTATGAGAAGACTAAAAGCCCCTATGAGAAGACTAAAAGCCCCTATGAGAAGACTAAAAGCCCCTATGAGAAGACTAAAAGCCACTATGAGAAGACTAAAAACCCCTATGAGAAGACTAAAAGCCCCTATGAGAAGACTAAAAGCCCCTATGAGAAGACTAAAAGCCCCTATGAGAAGACAAAAAATACCTATGAGAAGACTAAAAAGCCCCTATGAGAAGACTAAAAAACCCTATGAGAAGACTAAAAACCCCTATGAGAAGACTAAAAAGCCCCTATGAGAAGACTAAAAGCCCCTATGAGAAGACTAAAAGCCCCTATGAGAAGACTAAAAGCCCTATGAGAAGACTAAAAGCCCCTATGAGAAGACTAAAAGCCCCTATGAGAAGACTAAAAGCCCCTATGAGAAGACTAAAAAGCCCCTATGAGAAGACTAAAAAGCCTCTATGAGAAGACTAAAATCCCCTATGAGAAGACTAAAAAGCCCCTATGAGAAGACTAAAAGCCCCCATGAGAAGACTCAAAGCCACTACCACTGTCACTAAGAGTTCTGCGGACGAGAGGAGGCCCATCCACTGCCGTTGTGGTCATTGTGGAAATAAGGCTGTCACCTCAGGAACGTCTCTCGGCGGATGGGCTGTCAAGACACCTCAGCACTCAGCAGCGTTAGACAGTGGGAGAGAGCAGTGGAAACATCTTAGCAGAACATGAAAGCTGGTTACACGTTGAATGAGTAGTGTGCAATAATCTATCTATCACTTTTATGGTAATACAGTGAGTGTACTCTCTGATCCCCCCCCCCCACCTTATTCACTCTTTATCACTAACACACACACACAGAGAGAGAGAGAGAGAGAGAGAGAGAGAGAGAGAGAGAGAGAGAGAGAGAGAGAGAGAGAGAGAGAGAGAGAGAGAGAGAGAGAGAGAGAGAGAGAGAGAGAGAGAGAGAGAGAGAGAGAGAGAGAGAGAGAGAGAGAGAGAGAGAGAGAGAGAGAGAGAGAGAGAGAGAGAGAGATGAGAGAGAAGAAGAGAGAGAGAGAGACGAGAGAGAGAGAGAGAGGAGAGAGAGACGGAGAGAGAGAGAGAGAGAGAGGAGAAGAGAGAGGAGAGAGAGAGAGAGAGAGAGAGAGAGAGAAAAGTATCTCTGTCTGTGGACAGGCAGAGCAGAGAGTTGAGAGAACACTGTTTCAGACCTAATGTTCCACTGTGGCTGTCCCTGTGGCTCAGAGACTGCGGTTCCTGTCAGCTCTGCTCAGCGTCTCATTTGAGCCCTGGCTAACCGCTGCCCCTGCTGCCCCCGCCTCTGACCAGGTTAAAGCAGCCAATCAAAGGACAGAGGTGACCTCCCATGCCCCAGGCCCTCTCATGATTGGCAGGTACATGCAGGTAATTGAATGTCAGAGACACTGCTTCATGACAACTCACTGTTCTGTCTGGGAAGAACATAAGAGAAAAACTATTTGAGGAAAAATGTAAGGTTGTCTGATAAGGAACCCTAAAGTGAGGAATCCTATAGTGAGGAACCCTATAGTGAGGAACCCTACAGTGAGGAACCCTATAGTGAGGAACCCTATAGTGAGGAACCCTACAGTGAGGAACCCTATAGTGAGGAACGCTATAGTGAGGAACCCTATAGTGAGGAACCCTACAGTGAGGAACCCTACAGCGAGGAACCCTATAGTGAGGAACCCTAGGGTGAGGAACCCTACAGTGAGGAACCCTATAGTGAGGAACCCTATAGTGAGGAACCCTACAGTGAGGAACCCTATAGTGAGGAACCCTATAGTGAGGAACCCTACAGTGAGGAACCCTATAGTGAGGAACCCTACAGTGAGGAACCCTATAGTGAGGAACCCTACAGCGAGGAACCCTATAGTGAGGAACCCTACAGTGAGGAACCCTATAGTGAGGAACCCTACAGCGAGGAACCCTATAGTGAGGAACCCTACAGTGAGGAACCCTATAGTGAGGAACCCTATAGTGAGGAACCCTATAGTGAGGAACCCTATAGTGAGGAACCCTACAGTGAGGAACCCTATAGTGAGGAACCCTACAGTGAGGAACCCTATAGTGAGGAACCCTATAGTGAGGAACCCTACAGTGAGGAACCCTATAGTGAGGAACCCTACAGTGAGGAACCCTACAGTGAGGAACCCTACAGTGAGGAACCCTACAGTGAGGAACCCTATAGTGAGGAACCCTATAGTGGATGAAAATAGATGATGAAACATTTCAAGATCGCACATTTTTTTATTGTAATTTTTCTCGCAATTCATTTTTAATCAGGTTGGTACGCTGTTTAATCATTTGTGGACATTCTATAGAACGCTGTTTCTGCATTCTGAAGATAGAGGGAGGGAGTTGGAGAGGGAGAGATGATGCCAAATACACTACATGATCAAAAGTATGTAGACACCGGCTCATCGAACATCTCAATCCAAAATCATGGGCATTAATATGGAGCTGGTCCTCCTTTTGCTGCTATAACAGCCTCCACTCTTCTACCATTTTTACATGGACCTCTCTTTGTGCACAGGGGCATTGTGTTCCGATGTCCCTTCACTGGAACTAAGGGGCCCAAACCATAAAAAACATACCCAGACCATTATTCCTCCTCCATCAAACTTTACACTTGGCACTATGCACCATCGGGCAGGTAGCGTTCTCCTGGCATCCGCCAAACCCATATTCGTCTGTCGGACTGCCAGATGGTGAAGCGTGATTCATCACTCCTGAGAACGCGTTTCCACTGCTCCAGAGTCCAATGGCGGCGAGCTTTACACCCTCCAGCCGACAATTGGCATTGCGCATGGTGACCTTAGGCTTGTGTGGCGCTGCCATGGAAACCCATTTTATGAAGCTCCCGACAAACAGCTCTTGCGCTGACGTTGCTTCCAGAGGCAGTTTGAAACTCGGGAGTGAGTGTTGCTTCCACAGGCAGTTTGAAACTCGGGAGTGAGTGTTGCTTCCACAGGCAGTTTGAAACTCGGGAGTGAGTGTTGCTTCCACAGGCAGTTTGAAACTCGGGAGTGAGTGTTGCTTCCAGAGGACAGATGTTTTTACGCGCCACACGCTTCAGCACTCAGTTATAACGGTGGCATCCTATGACAGTGCCACGTTGAAAGTCACTGAGCTCTTCATTGAGGCCATTGTGCCGCCAATGTTTGTCTATGGAGATTGCATGGCTGTGCACTCAATTTTATACACCTGTCCAGCAAAAGTGGAGCTGAACTAGCCGAATCCACTAATTTGAAGGGGTGTCCACATACTTCTGTATATGTAGTGTAGCTTGCCTACATGTGATAGCCAGTCAGTGAGCATCTCCTCGACACACCAGCTTTTTATAGGGCCTGTGGAGAAAGATCAGTGTTGTAATAATAGATCATAAACACACACACACTTACAAGCACACATACACACACACACACACTTACAAGCACACACACACACACACACACACACACACACACACACACACACACACACACACACACACACACACACACACACACACACACACACACACACACACACACACACACACACACACACACACACACACTAAGGCTGCTTCAGTCCTTCCCTGTCACCTCTCAGTCATATGACTCCATATTGCATCCAGACAGGAGACCATGTCTCAGTGACTGGTATATATAATGGTCCCCTGGGGACCAACACTATGGAGTCTGAGCTGCATGTGTGAGAACAGGACAGGAACATCCATATGCCGTTGCTTACAATGATGGCTCTGGGCTATAGGTGTTTAAAGGCAGAATACTATGGGTTGACTCAAATCCGCATTGCAGTGTCAACACAGTCAGAAATACACACACATCTGTCCACCAAGATAGGGAATAGTGGATTTGTTGACAGTTATTCCAAAACAGCAGTGCTGACTGTTATCTGTTATCAGACCTGTTGTAATTATGGAAATAAATATACTGCATATCTATGTCAGGACGGATGGATTCAGGATCCCTTTCATGTGATTTCTCCTTTCGTATTTATTTTCTTTAGGTTGAGAGCTTTTACCACCCAGAGAGAGGCAAGGGTGGGAGACCGGATCATAGTTATCTATAATCCACTCACTGCATGCCTAGTTCATCTAATTCCACAAATTGACATTTAATCTGTGATATTTTGACTAATTCTGTCACGCTACGCTACTATCTGTGAACCAGAGAGCAATCTCCTTCCGAGCATAAACGGTGTCTTTCAATTACATTTAGTCTTTTATTTTTCTCTGTTTTCTCTCGTCTTGATTTTTTCTGTTGTTCGTCTTTATCTTTTCTTCTACTCTCTTTGTTATTCACTGGGGGCGTTTCTCTGTCCTAATCTTTATTGAGACGATCGATAGGTGACGGCAACACCTGACCGACGGTGAATAAATCACTTATAATCACACTTGGTAGGCTGTTCTCACATCTTTCCAACAATCCCTCTCTTTCCACCCGGTCTCGCATGAATACTCCCTGTGTTCAGGCTGGTTATTGGCTGGCTCTGTCAACACTACCCCAACATCTGTACGAACAAACAAAACAGGTCCAGAGAGCAGGATGAGTTGAGATGGGATCAATATGAAGTAGTGGTGTGTTGCTGGTTGACTGCCGTTATGTAAAAGCTAAGGACCATTTCCTGGGATCAGAGATCGATGGCGGTGCGGAACACTGGAGAGAAGAGGGTGCTTCCCAAATGGAGCCTATTTAGTGCACTCTTCTCGGCAGGGCACATAGGGCTCTGGTTAAAAAATAGTGCACTATATATGGCATAGGTTGTCCTGTTGGGACGCAGCCCAGGAGTCCTCCTATCAGGTGTAACTGAGCGACGGGAGAGACCTTTTACAAGGACCTCCGTGCCATGTCCTGGGACATGTTCTGACACAGCCTCACAGCTGTGGGAAAATAAATATACATGTATGCCTCCTCCCTCACGCTGACGTACTTGTGTTTATGTGTTGGGGAAATGTTACTGGCAAACATGGACAGGTAGGCACAGGAGCAGGATCAGGCTAGCATTGACAGGTAGGCACAGGAGCAGGATCAGGCTAGCATTGACAGGTAGGCACAGGAGCAGGATCAGGCTAGCATTGACAGGTAGGCACAGGAGCAGGATCAGGCTAGCATTGACAAGTAGGCACAGGAGCAGGATCAGGCTAGCATTGACAGGTAGGCACAGGAGCAGGATCAGGCTAGCATTGACAGGTAGGCACAGGAGCAGGATCAGGCTAGCATTAACAAGTAGGCACAGGACCAGGAGCAGGCTAGCATTGACAGGTAGACACAGGAGCAGGATCAGGCTAGCATTGACAAGTAGGCACAGGAGCAGCATCAGACTAGCATTGACAAGTAAGCCCAGGAGCAGGAGCAGGCTAGCATTGACATGTTGGCCCAGGAGCAGGCTAGCATGGACAGGTAGGCACAGGAGCAGGATCAGGATAGCATTGCCAAGTAGGCACAGGAGCAGGATCAGGCTAGCATTGCCAAGTAGTCACAGGAGCAAGATCAGGCTAGCTTTGACAGGCAGGTTCAGGAGCAGGATCAGGCTAGTATTAATAGGTAGGCTCAGACGCAACAACAGGCACGCTCGCATGCATGCACGCACGCACGCACACACAAACACAAACCTCCACCCCCCCACACACAAACACAAACACACACAACACCCATCAGTATTTGTGAGGAGCCAGATGGAGAGGAGAGGAGAGGAGAGGAGAGGAGAGGAGAGGAGAGGAGAGGAGAGGAGAGGAGAGGAGAGGAGAGGAGAGGAGAGGAGAGGAGAGGAGAGGAGAGGAGAGGAGAGGAGAGGAGAGGAGAGGAGAGGAGAGGAAAGAAAGGATAGAGAGGAAGGAGAGTGGTTGAGGGATGTGCACTCCCTCATTCTTAGTCAGGTCATGAGGTCTCTGAGAATTTAGTCTGAAGCTCTAGCCTTTGGGTGATGCAACACTAGACGTGAAGCCGGCAACACAGCCCGTGGTAATACAGGGCTTTCCCATCGCCACAGACTCCAGCAGAACGCTGGCAGTTTAACTCCATGCAAAGTTACCTCAAAATAGTTCCCTTTAAGACCTGTTCATCTGATGAAATAGATAGGAGATGCAGGTACATGGTATCATGAAAGGATTGGTATATAAAGGAGTGGTATATAAAGGATTGGTATTTGGTATATAAAGGATTGGTATATAAAGGATTGGTATATAAAGGATTGGTATTTGGTATATAAAGGATTGGTATATAAACGATTGGTATATAAAGGATTGGTATATAAACGATTGGTATATAAAGGATTGGTATTTGGTATATAAAGGATTGGTATATAAACGATTGGTATATAAAGGATTGGTATATAAAGGATTGGTATTTGGTATATAAAGGATTGGTATATAAACGATTGGTATATAAAGGATTGGTATATAAAGGATTGGTATATAAAGGATTGGTATTTGGTATATAAAGGATTGGTATATAAACGATTGGTATATAAAGGATTGGTATATAAAGGATTGGTATATAAAGGATTGGTATTTGGTATATAAAGGATTGGTATATAAACGATTGGTATATAAAGGATTGGTATATAAAGGATTGGTATATAAAGGATTGGTATATAAAGGATTGGTATATAAAGGATTGGTATATAAAGGATTGGTATATAAAGGATTGGTATTTGGTATATAAAGGATTGGTATATAAACGATTGGTATATAAAGGATTGGTATATAAAGGATTGGTATATAAAGGATTGGTATTTGGTATATAAAGGATTGGTATATAAACGATTGGTATATAAAGGATTGGTATATAAAGGATTGGTATATAAAGGATTGGTATATAAAGGATTGGTATATAAAGGATTGGTATATAAAGGACTGGTATTTTGGTATATAAAGGATTGGTATATAAGGATTGGTATTTGGTATATAAAGGATTGGTATATAAAGGATTGGTATATAAAGGATTGGTATATAAAGGATTGGTATATAAAGGATTGGTATATAAAGGATTGGTATATAAAGGATTGGTATATAAAGGATTGGTATATAAAGGATTGGTATATAAAGGATTGGTATATAAAGGATTGGTATATAAAGGATTGGTATATAAAGGATTGGTATATAAAGGATTGGTATATAAAGGATTGGTATATAAAGGATTGGTATATAAAGGATTGGTATATAAAGGATTGGTATATAAAGGATTGGTATATAAAGGATTGGTATATAAAGGACTGGTATATAAATGATTGGTATATTAAGGATTGGTATATAAAGGACTGGTATATAAATGATTGGTTTATTAAAGACATGGTGTTATGAAATGAAAGGTGTTGATGTTTCCTGACTGAAAATGGCCATTCCAATGTTTAAAGAAGCTTATTTCAATATATTTTCTATATACTTTGTAAAAGTGCTTGGGGTATTTGTACTTTACTATCTATATATTTTTAAACTTTTAGTTCACTACATTCCTAAGGGGGAAAAAATACTTTTTACTTCATAGATTTTCCCTGACATACAAAAGTATTTGTTACATTTTGAATGCTTAGCAGGACATTAAAACACACTTATCAAGAGAACACCCCTAGTCATCCCTACTGCCTCTGATCTGGTGGACTCACTAAACAGAGAACACCCCTAGTCATCCCTACTGCCTCTGATCTGGTGGACTCACTAAACAGAGAACACCCCTAGTCATCCCTACTGCCTCTGATCTGGTGGACTCACTAAACAGAGAACACCCCTAGTCATCCCTACTGCCTCTGATCTGGCAGACTCACTAAACAGAGAACATCCCTAGTCATCCCTACTGCCTCTGATCTGGTGGACTCACTAAACAGAGATCATCCCTGGTCATCCCTACTGCCTCTGATCTGGTGGACTCACTAAACAGAGAACATCCCTGGTCATCCCTACTGCCTCTGATCTGGTGGACTCACTAAACAGAGAACATCCCTGGTCATCCCTACTGCCTCTGATCTGGTGGACTCACTAAACAGAGAACATCCCTAGTCATCCCTACTGCCTCTGATCTGGTGGACTCACTAAACAGAGAACACCCCTAGTCATCCCTACTGCCTCTGATCTGGTGGACTCACTAAACAGAGAACACCCCTAGTCATCCCTACTGCCTCTGATCTGGTGGACTCACTAAACAGAGAACATCCCTGGTCATCCCTACTGCCTCTGATCTGGTGGACTCACTAAACAGAGAACACCCCTAGTCATCCCTACTGCCTCTGATCTGGTGGACTCACTAAACAGAGAACACCCCTAGTCATCCCTACTGCCTCTGATCTGGCAGACTCACTAAACAGAGAACATCCCTAGTCATCCCTACTGCCTCTGATCTGGTGGACTCACTAAACAGAGAACATCCCTGGTCATCCCTACTGCCTCTGATCTGGTGGACTCACTAAACAGAGAACATCCCTGGTCATCCCTACTGCCTCTGATCTGGCGGACTCACTAAACAGAGAACACCCCTGGTCATCCCTACTGCCTCTGATCTGGCGGACTCACTAAACAGAGAACATCCCTGGTCATCCCGACTGCCTCTGATTTGGTGGACTCACTAAACAGAGAACACCCCTGGTCATCCCTACTGCCTCTGATCTGGTGGACTCACTAAACAGAGAACACCCCTGTTCATCCCTACTGCCTCTGATCTGGCGGACTCACTAAACAGAGAACACCCCTGGTCATCCCGACTGCCTCTGATCTGGCGGACTCACTAAACAGAGAACACCCCTGGTCATCCCTACTGCCTCTGATCTGGCGGACTCACTAAACAGAGAACACCCCTGGCCATCCCTACTGCCTCTGATCTGGCGGACTCACTAAACAGAGAACATCCCTGGTCATCCCGACTGCCTCTGATCTGGCGGACTCACTAAACAGAGAACATCCCTGGTCATCCCGACTGCCTCTGATCTGGCGGACTCACTAAACAGAGAACACCCCTGGTCATCCCTACTGCCTCTGATCTGGCGGACTCACTAAACAGAGAACATCCCTGGTCATCCCGACTGCCTCTGATCTGGCGGAGTCACTAAACAGAGAACATCCCTGGTCATCCCGACTGCCTCTGATCTGGCAGACTCACTAAACAGAGAACACCCCTGGTCATCCCGACTGCCTCTGATCTGGCGGACTCACTAAACAGAGAACACCCCTGGTCATCCCGACTGCCTCTGATCTGGCGGACTCACTAAACAGAGAACATCCCTGGTCATCCCTACTGCCTCTGATCTGGGGGACTCACTAAACAGAGAACACCCCTGGTCATCCCGACTGCCTCTGATCTGGCGGACTCACTAAACACAAAGGCTTCACTTGTAAATGATGTCTGAGTGTTGGAGTGTGCCCCTGGCTATCCGACAATTTAAAAAACAAGAAAATGGTGCCATCTGGTTCGCTTAAAAATAAGGAATTTGAAATGATTCATACTTTTACATGTACTTTTGATAATTAAGTATATTTGAGCAATTACATTTGCTTTTTTTATACTCAAATACTTTTAAACTTTTAAACAAATAGTATTTTACTGGGTGACTTTCACTTTTACTTGAGTCATTTTCTATTAAGACATCTTTACCTTCACTCAAGTATGACAATTGGGTAGTTTTTCCACCAATGTGCAAATGGAACATCAACACTAGATGTCTCAGGAAGGTCACAGGGTGATGATAAACTAGCTCCAACTAGCCACCATCCTCTAGTCTGTTGGAGCCTTTTCAGTTTTATAAACAGTAGTTACTCTTTAAGTAGCTCCAGTATATGTGGAGTGACTCTAGCTGAGTTTATTAAAACCACTCTGACTGCTTGTACATGTAGACAGTGACCCAACCTGCTGTGTAATCACCCTGTGGGTTGGGTTGGTTTTGGGCCAGGCGTCCTTCCTTCACTCTTAATTGGAGTCATCCCCTTACACACACTCAAGCTGTGCGGAGGATGTTGGTCACGATGAATGACTCCACTAGACACCATTCAGCTGCGGGGGTGGTGACCACACTAATGCTCATGATGTGGTTAAGGGGGAGGTGGTTAATGGGGAGAGCTGTGTGAAAGGCTCTTATAACCATGATGGAGCAGAGCTGTGTCAAAGGCTCTTATAACCATGATGGAGCAGAGCTGTGTAAAAGACTCTTATAGCCATGATGGAGCAGAGCTGTGTGAAAGGCTCTTATAACCATGATGGAGCAGAGCTGTGTAAAAGACTCTTATAGCCATGGTGGAGCAGAGCTGTGTGAAAGGCTCTTATAACCATGGTGGAGCAGAGCTGTGTGAAAGGCTCTTATAGCCATGATGGAGCAGAGCTGTGTGAAAGGCTCTTATAACCATGATGGAGCAGAGCTGTGTGAAACACTCTTATAACCATGATGGAGCGTTAGGGTTAACAGCATTTACGAGGATCTAACACGGCACTTTAGAGGGGGTGGATGTTGGAGTGGCTCCTATCCACAGCCGAACTGTGAGGAAAAACAGTTTGAGTTGTTGGAGGAGTGGACATTTACGATGAAAGCAGTCAAACAGAGTGATGGTTGCTCTCAACGTGGTTCATTTGTTGAGGTGACGGGTCTGGTACGTAGAGGTTTCGCTTTAACACAAGCCATCCTCACACTGCAATTAAAACCTTAATCGCTAGCGCCACGGGCACACTGAGAGGCAAGTACCCATATTCTCTCTCCATTGGTATCTTGTCTAGGAACCATGTGTGGGAGCGTTCATGGGAATATTGGTGTAGTGAGCAATGTACTCTTTAGAATAGAGAACCAGGACAGTTAAGTGGTACCATCTTTTCGACAATGGGTATACACTGAGTGGACAAAACATTAAGGACACATGCACTTTCCATGACATAGACTGATGGGGAGGAGACAGGTTAAATAAGGATTTTTAAGCCTTGAGACAATTGAGACATGGATTTGTTTTGTGTGCCATTCAGAGGATGAATGGGAAAGACAAAGATGAAGGTGCCTTTGAACGGGGTATGGTAGTAGGTGCCAGGCACACAGGTTTGTGTCAAGAACTTTCGATGCTGCTGGGGGTTTTCACGCTCAACAGTTTCCCGTGTGTATCAAGAATTGCTCACCACCCAAAATGACATCCAACCAATTTGACTCAACTGTGGGAAGCATAAGAGTCAACATGGGCCTGCATCCCTGTGGAATGCTTTCGACACCTTGTAGAGTCCATGTCCTGACGAACTGAGGCTGTCTTGAGGGCAGAAGGGAGGTTGGCAACTCAATATTAGGATGGTGTCCTTAATGTTTTGTACACTTAGTATACTGTAGGTCACCAGAATTAGCTTCTGAGCAAAAAAGGTTGGAACGTGATGGGTAGCACTGCTTCCTGTCAAGGCAGATTGTGATAAATAGTGGTGTCAAGTTGTTACTGTGTGGTATCATTGATTTTTATTGATTTTAAATTAGGAAAGTCAGTTAAAAGAACAAATTCTTGTTACAATGACGGCCTACCCCGGCCAAACCCTAACCAGGAAGACCCTATCAGGGCCAGTTGTGATACAGCCTGGAATCAAACCAAGGTCTGTAGTGATGCCTCTGAGATGCAGTGCCTTAGACCGCTGAACCAGGGCCTGTAGTGACGTCTCTAGCACTGAGATGCAGTGCCTTAGACCACTGCACCACTCGGGAGCCCGTGTTCATCATTAACATTATAGGTGACCTGAAAACAGCTAGCTTCCAGGTACAGTACATTAGAAAGAGAAAGAAGTGTGTCCCTGACCAGGAAATGGGAGGTGTAGTCATGAGATAACAAATCTACTCCTTGATGCAGCAGACATGAGATAACACATCTACTCCTTGATGCAGCAGGTGCTAGATAACACATCTACTCCTTGATGCAGCAGACATGAGATAACACATATACTCCTTGATGCAGCAGACATGAGATAACACATCTACTCCTTGATGCAGCAGGTGCTAGATAACACATCTACTCCTTGATGCAGCAGACATGAGATAACACATCTACTCCTTGATGCAACAGGTGCTAGATAACACATCTACTCCTTGATGCAGCAGGTGCTAGATAACACATCTACTCCTTGATGCAGCAGGTGCTAGATAACACATCTACTCCTTGATGCAGCAGGTGCTAGATAACACATCTACTCCTTGATGCAGCAGGTGCTAGATAAAAAATCTACTCCTTGATGCAGCAGGTGCTAGATAACAAATCTACTCCTTGATGCAGCAGGTGCTAGATAACACATCTACTCCTTGATGCAGCAGACATGAGATAACACATCTACTCATCTACTCCTTGATGCAGCAGGCTTGTGTTCATCAACTCCTTGATGCGGCAGGCTTGTGTTCATCAACTCCTTGATACAGCAGGCTTGTGTTCATCAACTCCTTGATGCAGCAGGCTTGTGTGCATCAACTCATTGATGCAGCAGGCTTGTGTTCATCAACTCCTTGATGCAGCAGGCTTGTGTGCATCAACTCCTTGATGCAGCAGGCTTGTGTTCATCTACTCCTTGATGCAGCAGGCTTGTGTTCATCTACTCCTTGATGCAGCAGGCTTGTGTTCATCTACTCCTTGATGCAGCAGGCTTGTGTTCATCTACTCCTTGATGCAGCAGGCTTCTGTTCATCTACTCCTTGATGCAGCAGGCGTGTGTTGAGTGCCTGCTAGAAGGATCTGCTCTAAATGGGCACAGGACAGCTCCTTAGTCTTCAGACAAGAAGAGCAGCCTAGTCCCTCCCTCCATCACTCGCTGTGGCTGTTATATCTGCAGGTGCATCTGCAGCTATCTCTTAATGATTCATGTTTTGGCACTGTTCCCCCTCTTACTGGAGCCTTTGTGAAGAGGGAGAGAGACATAAGGGAGTTAGCTGTGTAGGAGAGAGAAAGAGGGGAGTTAGCTGTGT
>NW_022264200.1:0-15000 GCF_002021735.2 Oncorhynchus kisutch | reverse complement strand
ACACACACACACACACACACACACACACACACACACACACACACACACACACACACACACACACACACACACACACACACACACACACACACACACACACACACACACACACAGTGACCGATGAAGCTCCATCAGCAGGTTGAGAGGCTGTTTGTGTCACAGAGTCATCCAGTGGTGATTTTAATGGGTCCCTGCTCCATGATATTGATCTTCTATTGGATGGAAAGACAGATGATCTCCTCTAGCATGGAGAGACAAATGGTGTGAATCAAATGTGTTGACTGGACTGACTCTCCAGAGTACTGATAATGATGTGAATCAACTGTGTTGACTGGACTGACTCTCCATAGTACTGATAATGATCTGAATCGAAAGGGGGCCTTCATCCTACAGCGGTATACCAGGAGAGTTAACAGGGATGAGGGCCTTCATCTAACGGCTGTATACCAGAAGAGTTAACAGGGATGAGGGCCTTCATCTAACGGCTGTATACCAGGAGAGTTAACAGGGATGAGGGCCTTCATCTAACGGCTGTATACCAGGAGAGTTAACAGGGATGAGGGCCTTCATCTAATAGCTGTATACCAGGAGAGTTAACAGGGATGAGGGCCTTCATCTAACGGCTGTATACCAGGAGAGTTAACAGGGATGAGGGCCTTCATCTAACGGCTGTATACCAGGAGAGTTAACAGGGATGAGGGCCTTCATCTAATAGCTGTATACCAGGAGAGTTAACAGGGATGAGGGCCTTCATCTAACAGCGGTATACCAGGAGAGTTAACAGGGATGAGGGCCTTCATCTAACGGCTGTATACCAGGAGAGTTAACAGGGATGAGGGCCTTCATCTAACGGCTGTATACCAGGAGAGTTAACAGGAGCAGAGCCAGAGAGCTGATACACGGCAGAGATAACCACCGGGCCAGAATTACACTTTGAGGAGAACTCCTATCTTACACACAGGAGCATCAAGGCAAGGCAGGACATTTAATCCACATTGGAACATTCCTAGTGGCAATGAGGTACCATCAGGAACACGCACACACAAACACGCACACACAAACACACACACTCATTCACACACACACACTCAAACACACACTCAGCCAGCCATCTGTGAGGCAGATGGAGAGTGCACAACAAGTAAGATCTCAATTGAGTTGACTTCATTTTGATTACATCAATCTGCACTTAAGTGTGTTTAAAACCTGTTACCGTGGCTACCGCCCTTGAGCTTATCTTTAGTTCAATATACTTACCCTGATCCCCATGTTAGCATCAAGCTAAACGCACAGCGACAGGGCATTAAGTATTCTTCCTGTATTAAACAGACACCACCGTCCAATGGGGTTTGAGTGTCACAGCCAATTCACGACAAAGCAAAGGGAATAGTGTACAGGGATTACCCAGAATCCTCTCCTGAATGATTCATTACCATCTACATACAGTACCAGTCAAAAGTTTGGAAACACCTACTCATTCAAGGGTTTTTCTTTATTTGTACTATTTCTACATTGTAGAATAATATTGAAGACATCAACACTATGAAATAACACATATGGAATCATGTAGTAACCAAAAAAGTGCTAAACAAATCCAAATATATTATATATTTGAGATTCTTCAAAGTAGACACCCTTTGCCTTGATGACAGCTTTGCACACACTTAGCATTCTCTCAACCAGCTTCACCTGGAATGCTTTCCAACAGTCTTGAAGGAGTTCCCACATATGCTAAGCACTTGTTGGCTGCGTTTTCTTCACTCTGCAGTCCAACCCAAACCATCTCAATTGGGTTGAGATTGGGTGATTGTGGAGGCCAGGTCATCTGATGCAGCACTCCATCACCTTCCTTCTTGGTAAAATATCCCGTGCACAGCCTGGAGGTGTGTTGGATCATTGTCCTGTTGAAAAACAAATTATAGTCCCACTAGCTCAAACCAGATGTAATGGCGTATCGCTGCAGAATGCTTTGGTAGCCTGTAACGTGGTTGACCTGTAACGTGGTTGACCTGTAACGTGGTTCACCTGTAACATAGTTCACCTGTAACATGGTTGACCTGTAACATGGTTGACCTGTAACATGGTCCACCTGTAACATGGTCCACCTGTAACATGGTCCACCTGTAACATGGTTCACCTGTAACATGGTTTATATATAACATGGTTCACCTGTAACATGGTTCACCTGTAACATGGTTCAACTGTAACGTGGTTCACCTGTAACGTGGTTCACCTGTAACATGGTTCACCTGTAACGTGGTTCACCTGTAACATGGTTCGACTGTAATGTGGTTCACCTGTAACATGGTTGACCTGTAACATGGTTTACCTGTAATGTGGTTCACATGCAACGTGGTTCACCTGTAACGTGGTTCCCCTGTAACATGGTACACCTGTAACGTGGTTCACCTGCAACATGGTTCACCTGCAACATGGTTCACAGGGATGGACATGTGTGCGAACCGCAGCATACCAGTGTAGCAGGTAGTGATGTAGTACGCTCCATGTGTTTGGTCAAACAGGTGACTTCGGCAAGTCTTACCATGTTTAGCTTAGGATGATGGGTGAATGGTTCTCTCTCAGTCTCTCTCTCTCTCTCTCTCTGTCTGTATCTCTCTCTCTCTTTCTCTCTCTCTCTCTCTCTCTCTCTCTCTCTCTCTCTCTCTCTCTCTCACAGTAGCATCTCTGTGGTCCTAGTTTGATCACACAGTAGCATCTCTGATGTCCTAGCTGGACCACACACAGTAGCATTTATGATGTCCTAGTTTGACTACACAGTAGCATCTCTGATGTCCTAGCTGGACCACACACAGTAGCATTTATGATGTCCTAGTTTGACTACACAGTAGCATCTCTGATATCCTAGTTGGACCACACACAGTAGCATCTCTGATGTCCTAGTTTGATCACACAGTAGCATCTCTGATGTCCTAGCTGGACCACACACAGTAGCATTTCTGATGTCCTAGTTTGACTACACAGTAGCATCTCTGATGTCCTAGTTTAACCACACAGTAGCATGTTTGATAATGGGCTCCCAAGTGGTGCAGTGGTCTAAGGAACTGCATCTCAGTGCAAGAGGCATCACTTACAGTACCTGGTTCAAATCCAGGCTGCATCACATCTGGCTGTGATTGGGAGTCCCATAGGATGGTGCACAATTGGCCCAGTGAAGTCTGCAGTAGGCAGTCATTGTAAATAAGAATGGGTTATTAATTGACTTGCCTAGTTAAAGGAAAAATGTTTTAGTTTGACCACACAGTAGCATCTCTCCTCTTCAAGGTGCGTCAGAGCCACATCGTTCTACGGTACAAGCTCTATCATGTGTTCTTACAAATCAAGCTTTATTTATACAGCACATTTCAGACATGGAATGCAACGTGCTTCACAAGGGAAATTAATAATAATATATATTTATTTAATATATAAGCTGAAATATTTACTACAGAAGATAAACATAAGATTGAAAAACAACAAAAGAATGACACAAACTGAACAACTAAAAAGCATCCTGAGGAAAGCAAAGGTAAAAAGATGCTCTTTTAAATATGTCCTCAGGTTTTACGGCAGGCTATTCATACTAACTAAAGGTTGCCTCTCCATACCTCTTGGTCCTAGGCTTTGGGATAGTTAAAAGGTCAGCGCCAGAGGATGTGAGGGACCTACTGGGCACGTAAGTTAAAAGCATGTCTGACATGTATTGGGGTGAACAATCATGGATTGATTTAAAAACCAATAGAAGAATCTTTAAAGCCAGTACAGAGACCTTAAAACCGGTGTAATGTGTGCTCTCCATCTGGTCTTGGTCAGTACCCGTGCTCCAGCATTCTCTATGTTTTACAGTACAGAGACCTTAAAACCGGTGTAATGTGTGCTCTCCATCTGGTCTTGGTCAGTACCCGTGCTCCAGCATTCTCTATGTTTTACAGTACAGAGACCTTAAAACCGGTGTAATGTGTGCTCTCAGTCTGGTCTTGGTCAGTACCCGTGCTCCAGCATTCTCTATGTTTTACAGTACAGAGACCTTAAAACCGGTGTAATGTGTGCTCTCAGTCTGGTCTTGGTCAGTACCCGTGTTCCAGCATTCTCTATGTTTTACAGTACAGAGACCTTAAAACCTGTGTAATGTGTGCTCTCCATCTGGTCTTGGTCAGTACCCGTGCTCCAGCATTCTCTATGTTTTACAGTACAGAGACCTTAAAACCGGTGTAATGTGTGCTCTCCATCTGGTCTTGGTCAGTACCCGTGCTCCAGCATTCTCTATGTTTTGCAGTTGACCAATGTCTTTCTTGGGTAGACCAGACAGGAGAGCATTACAGTCGCTCCATGCTTTTTGTAGTAAAAGCATGGATGAGCCTCTCTGTATCAGCCTGAGAAGGAAACGGCCGCACCGTGGCAATCTTCCCCAGCTGGAAAAAAAGCTATTTTGATCACATTCCTAATGTGTGATTCCAAGTTCTGTTCAGAATCTAAAATAACTCCCGGGTTTTTTACCTGGTGTTTTATCGTTATTGTCCGTGAATTCACATGCGGCCAGATTCTGTCCATGTGCTTTGGCTCCAACAATAAATACCTTGGTCTTGTCTTGATTTAGCTGGAGGAACTTGTGAGCCATCCAAGTACTAAAAATCACTATACTGTCTAATAATGTATCCGTGGAGCTAAAATCCTCTGGTGACACAGAAATATAAAGCTGTGTATCGTCTGCGTTGCAGTGAACATCAATGCTGTGCTTTCTGATAGCGCCGCTAGGGGTTGAAATATATAAACTGAGCAGAACCGCATACAAAATCAAATCATGTGGACGCCACATGTGTTATGTATTTTCTTTGAGTTATGTTCACCAAGGGTCACAAACAAAAACTCTCAACTGGTAAAATAGGTCCTAAACCCATTTAGAACTGGACCAGAGAGGCCAACCCACCTCTCCAGTCTGCCCAGAAGGACATCATGGCCAACCCACCTCTCCAGTCTGCCCAGAAGGACATCATGGCCAACCCACCTCTCCAGTCTGCCCAGAAGGACATCATGGTCAACCCACCTCTCCAGTCTGCCCAGAAGGACATCATGGCCAACCCACCTCTCCAGTCTGCCCAGAAGGACATCATGGCCAACCCACCTCTCCAGTCTGCCCAGAAGGACATCATGGCCAACCCACCTCTCCAGTCTGCCCAGAAGGACATCATGGCCAACCCACCTCTCCAGTCTGCCCAGAAGGACATCATGGCCAACCCACCTCTCCAGTCTGCCCAGAAGGACATCATGGTCAACCGGGTCGAATAGAGCACTTAAATATAAGAGTAAAAGAACAGAGAGCTGTTTGGTATCTGTGTTGACTCTAAGATCATTTACCACTTTAACTAAGGCTGTCTCTGTGCTGTGGTGGGTATGAAAAAACAGTTGGCACTTAACAAATAATTTAGCTGTTTGAACACCAATTTCTACAGAAGTTTGCTAAGAGCTGAAGAATATAGATTACTTTTCTTCAGAAGGGGTGTCACCATATCAGTTTTTAGTGCAGTGGGGAAAGTGCCTGTGAACACAAAGTGATTCACAATAGCTTGCACTTCTTCAGATATGCAATTAAAAACTGTTTTGAAGAAGGTGGTGGGGATAGGATTGAGAAGGCAGGTAGAAAGCTTAAGTTGTGATATCACTCTCCTAAACATGTCTGTGTCAACCAGGGAAACTAAATCCATAGTGCCTTTGTGTGGTAGGCCAGCGCGTTCTCAAAGTATTCAGAGCTCTTGACTTTTTACACATTTTGTTACGTTACAGATTTATTCTGAAATTGATTTCGTTTTATTTTTTTCACATCTACATCTATACCCCGTAATGAAAAAACGTTTATACATTTTTGCTAATTTATATAAAAAAAATAACATGCTGAAATCACATTTCCATAAGTATTCAGACCCTTTACTCAATGTTGAAGCACCTTTGGCAGCCATTACAGCCTTGAGTCTCCTTGGTTATGACGCTACAAGCTTGGCACACCTGTATTTGAGGAGTTTCTCCCATGATTCTCTGCAGATCCTCTCAAGCTCTGTCAGGTTGGATGGGGAGCGTTGCTGCACAGCTATTTTCAGGTCTCTCCAGAGATGTTCGATCAGGCTCAAGTCCGGACTCTGGCTGGGCCAATCAAGGACATTCATAGACTTGTCCTGGAGCCACTCCTGTGTTGTCTTGGCTGGGTGCTTAGGGTCGTTGTCCTGTTGGATGTTGAACGTTTGCCCCCAGTCTGAGGTGCTGAGCACTCTGGAGCAAGTTTTCATCACGGATCTCTCTGTACTTTGCTCCGTTCATCTTCGCCTGTAGTCTACCCGTCCCTGCCACCGTAGGGATGGTGCCATGTTGCGTCCAGATGTGACGCTTGTCATTCAGGGCAAAGAGTTAAATCTTGGTTTCATCAGACCAGAGAATCTTGTTTCTCATGGTCTTAGTCTTTAGGTGCCTTTTGGCAAACTCCAAGCGGGCTGTCAAGTGTTTTTTTACTGAGGAGCGGCTTCCGTCTGGCCACTCTACCATAAAGGCCTGATTGGTGGAGTGCTGCAGAGATGGATGTCCTTCTGGAAGGTTCTCCCATCTCCGCAGAGGAACTCTACAGTCAGAGTGACCATAAGGATTCTTGGACACCTCCCTGACCAAGGCCTTTCTCCCCTGATTGCTCAGTTTGGTCGGGCGGCCAGCTCTATGAAGAGTCTTTGTGGTTCCAAACTTCTTCCATTTAAGAATGATGGTGGACACTGTGTTCTTGAGGACGTTCAATGCTGCAGACATGTTTTGGTCCACTTCCACAGATCTGTGCCTTGACACAATCCTGTCTCTGAGCTCTACGGACAATTCCTTTGACCTCTTGGCTTGGTTTTTGCTCTGACATGCACTGTCAACTGTGGGAACTTATATAGACAGGTGTGTGCCTTTCCAAATCATGTCCAATAAATTGAATTTACCCCAGGTGAACTCCAATCAAGTTGTAGAAACATCTCCAGGATGATCAATGGAAACAGGATGCACCTGAGATCAATTTAGTGTCTCATAGTAAAGGGTCTGAATACTTATATAAGGTATTTCTGTTTTTTATTTTTAATAAATGTGCAAACATTTCTAAAATCCTGTTTTCGCTTTGCCATTATTGGGTATTGTGTGTAGATTGCTGATGAAATTGTTTTACTTAATCTATTTTAGAAAAAGGTTGTAACGTAACAAAATTTGGAAAAAGTCAAGGGAATCTGAATACTTTCCAAAGGCACTGTATCATCAAACTTCTCATCAGGTCTAAAATATACAGCAATCTCCTCACATTTAGATGTGGAGGAAAATTCACATAGGTTTGCGAGGATAGAATTTATCAGGACATCAATGGTGGAGAAGAGCACTCTCAAATGAATAGTGATCAAGTTAGAAAAATGTCTAGCTAAATGCCTTGTTGTTAGTTACTCTTTCGGAATATCACAATGGACCTGCAACTTTGGCATTCTCCACTTCCACTCTGCCTTTCTGCAATCTCTCTTTAATGGATTCCTTTCCTCACTTATCCATGGGCCCAGTAACATGTTGGATTATATTTTAATTTTTTATTTAACCTTTATTTAACTAAGCAAGTCAGTTAAGAATAAATTATTTTTTACAATGACGGCAATCATTTACAATAAATTCCATAGAGCTCAAAAGATTCATAAATTCCAGAGGCCTTGGAGTCTCTTTGTCAACATGAATATTAAAATCACCCAACACAATGATTTTATCATCGTTCTCAAGGACAATAGACCATGCTTCAGATACATCAGTAAATAAAGTGGGGCAGTGCTTTGGTGGTCTAAACAGGTTTATGGCCTAAACTGGTGGCTGACATTTAAACAGTATAGCACGATGCTCAAAAGACCCAAAGTCGCCAAACAAAATATATTTACAGCTGAGAGCATTAGTAGAAATAGAGGCCGTCCCACATCCCTGTTACATTTTCCTATAGAGTATGAAAGCTGTAGTCCGGGGTGGAATCTTCGATAAGAGCAGCACTACAGTCTGATGACAGCCATGTTTCAGTGAGAAACATCCAATCAACTTTGCGCTCAGTAATGAGGTCATTCACGAGAAAGGTTTTCCCATTGATTGCTGTAACATTTAAAAGCACCATTTTCATTGAGTGTGGGCCACTCTGCCTCGAGGTTACCAATGGAATAACAACCAAATGATTAACATTACACCAGGCTTTCTGACCGTCTACAATCTATCAGAATGGTAGGAGATGACAGTTTGTATAAACTCACTAGAAGGCGGGGTTGAAGGTTAAAGGAACATATGGTTACTCACATATGGTTGCCCAAGTCCTCTGCTGCTTATTCAGACAGGGAGAACTGGAGCACCACCAGACCCTGTCTGTCAGTCTCTAAAACAGTTTGATGTTGCAGGGACTGGATCAGTACCAGACCCTGTCTGTCAGTCTCTAAAACAGTTTGATGTTGCAGGGACTTGATCAGTACCAGACCCTGTCTGTCAGTCTCTAAAACAGTTTGATGTTGCTGGACTTGATCAGTACCAGACCCTGTCTGTCAGTCTCTAAAACAGTTTGATGTTGCTGGGACTTGATCAGTACCAGACCCTGTCTGTCAGTCTCTAAAACAGTTTGATGTTGCTGGGACTGGAGCGCTACCAGACCCTGTCTGTCAGTCTCTAAAACAGTTTGATGTTGCAGGGACTGGATCAGTACCAGACCCTGTCTGTCAGTCTCTAAAACAGTTTGATGTTGCTGGGACTGGAGCGCTACCAGACCCTGTCTGTCAGTCTCTAAAACAGTTTGATGTTGCTGGGACTGGATCAGTACCAGACCCTGTCTGTCAGTCTCTAAAACAGTTTGATGTTGCTGGGACTGGAGTCGCTACAGTTTGATGTTGCAGACCCTGTCTGTCAGTCTCTAAAACAGTTTGATGTTGCAGGGACTGGATCAGTACTGGAGCGCTACCAGACACTGTCTGTCAGTCTCTAAAACAGTTTGATGTTGCTGGGACTACCAGACACTGTCTGTCAGTCTCTAAAACAGTTTTGATGTTGCAGGGACTGGAATCAGTACCAGACACTGTCTTTCAGTCTCTAAAACAGTTTGATGTTGCTGGGCCTGGGTCTCTACCAGACCCTGTCTGTCAGGTCTCTAAAACAGTTTGATGTTGCAGGGACTGGGTCTCTACCAGACACTGTCTGTCAGTCTCTAAAACAGTTTTGATGTTGCTGGGCCTGGGTCTCTACCAGACCCTGTCTGTCAGTCTCTAAAACAAGTTTTGATGTTGCAGGGACTGGATCAGTACCAGACACTGTCTGTCAGTCTCTAAAACAGTTTGATGTTGCTGGGCCTGGGTCTCTACCAGACACTGTCTGTCAGTCTCTAAAACAGTTTGATGTTGCTGGAAATGATCCTGGAAGCGCTGCGTTTAGGGTGAATCCTGTCTCTTTTAAAACATTGTCACAAAAAAAGACATTCCTGTCTTTGCAAACGTTTCTTCAGTACTTGTTCAGGGCAAAGAGTCGGCTGAAACGTTCTGAACCCCTTCGTTAGCACAGGAGGGGGTCAGAGATCAGTCTTCTCTTCCCTGTGCTAACGAGGGTGTAGTCCTCCCTCAGGTGATCAGATCGCCTAAAACTAAGGTTGTTAAAACCCACGTGGGTGATGATGGTGTCACTATTGGAGTAGTTGGCCAGAACTGAGGGCAGGAGGGAGTTGATGTCATGGTCACGGGCTCCTGGGTGACAGTGGACTTCGGTCCACAGATTGTAGGCAGGACAAAATCTCTCACCATCGAACTGCCCACATGGATGGTGGTTGGGATGGAACCTGATGGGGAAGTGAACTGCTGAACTGCGGTGGCCGTCGGGGAGGGAGCCACTGGGCGGCCGCCGGCTGGCGGTATACACCCAGGATCCGTGCTGTGGGCCAAAGCTGTTTGATAGCTGGATCAAATCTTCTCAGGATAGATGAAGGGTGGCCAGACTGCCTCCGATCTCCTACGCCCCAAGTGTGTCCAGTCACCCATGGGCCGCGGAGTTGAGCTTAACATCTGCCAGTTGGATTGGGACAGATCAACGCCACGCGACTCATCGACAGCTTTGCTATAAGAGGCATTTAAAACTGAGATTAGGGTTGCCTGGGTTACAGAAAGCTCGGTGTACTTATAAAGCAGGTTATCCGTTTTCTCTCAGCAAAGCCAACAGTCGGAGGAACTCGTCCCTAAGCTGCTTGATGGTGGTGCATTTAGGGCAAACAAATCCCTGTCCGTTTTCCAGTTCCACCTTATCTTCATCGTGTGGAAAACATCTCACACATGACGCATCTGTGCCCAGCCGTGGATAAAACCATAGGTGGGCTAGCACTGCTAGCGTTAGCCTTCTCCTTTTTCATGATGGCTAGAAGCTAACTGCTACTTAACTAGAATCAACCAATGCAAGTTCTGTTCAAATGTCAATTGAATAGGCAGAAGGACACATAATAGAGAGCCAAGAAGTCAATGTAGAGTGGTACAGACTGTACCAGTCTACTGTATATCTGGACTGAGGACAGTGATGTAGAGTGGACCAGTCTACTGTATATCTGGACTGAGGACAGTGATGTAGAGTGGACCAGTCTACTGTATATCTGGACTGAGGACAGTGATGTAGAGTGGACCAGTCTACTGTATATCTTGACTGAGGACAGTGATGTAGAGTGGACCAGTCTACTGTATATCTGGACTGAGGACAGTGATGTAGAGTGGTACAGACTGGACCAGTCAACTGTATATCTGGACTGAGGACAGTGATGTAGAGTGGGACAGACTGTACCAGTCTACTGTATATCTGGACTGAGGACAGTGATGTAGAGTGGACCAGTCTACTGTATATCTGGACTGAGGACAGTGATGTAGAGTGGACCAGTCTACTGTATATCTGGACTGAGGACAGTGATGTAGAGTGGAAGAGTCTACTGTATATCTTGACTGAGGACAGTGATGCAGAGTGGTACAGACTGGACCAGTCTACTGTATATATTGACTGAGGACAGTGGTATAGACTGGACCAGTCTACAGTATATATTGACTGACGACATTGGTATAGACTGGACCAGTCTACTGTATATATTGACTGAGGACATTGGTATAGACTGGACCAGTCTACTGTATGTATTGACTGAGGACAGTGATGTAGAGTGGGTACAGACTGGACCAGTCTACCTGTATGTATTGACTGAGGACAGTGATGCAGACTGGACCAGTCTACTGTATATATTGACTGAGGACAATGATACAGACTGGACCAGTCTACTGTATGTATTGACTGAGGACAGTGATGCAGACTGGACCAGTCTACTGTATATATTGACTGAGGACAGTGATACAGAGTGGTATAGACTGGACCAGTCTACTGTATGTATTGACTGAGGACAGTGATATAGAGTGGACCAGTCTACTGTATATCTTGACGGAGGACAGTGATGTAGACTGGGACCAGTCTACTGTATGTATTGACTGAGGACAGTCATGCAGAGTGGTATAGATGGACCAGTCTACTGTATATCTTGACTGAGGACAGTGATGCAGACTGGACCAGTCTACTGTATGTATTGACTGAGGACAGTGATGCAGAGTGGTACAGACTGGACCAGTCCTACTGTATATCTTGACTGAGGACAGTGATGTAGAGTGGTACAGACTGGACCATCTACTGTATGTATTGACTGAGGACAGTTGATGCAGAGTGGTATAGACTGGACCAGTCTACTGTATGTATTGACTGAGGACAGTAATGCAGAGTGGTATAGACTGGACCAGTCTACTGTATGTATTGACTGAGGACAGTAAATGCAGAGTGGTATAGACTGGACCATCTACTGTATGTATTGACTGAGGACAGTAATGCAGAGTGGTATAGACTGGACGCTAAGTCTAACTGGTATGATTGGACTGAGGACAATGATACAGACTGGACCAGTCTACTTTATTTATTGACTGAGGACAGTGATGTAGAGTGGTACAGACTGGACCAGTCTACTGTATAATATTGACTGAGGACAGTGGTATAGACTGGACCAGTCTACTGTAATATATTGACTGAGACATTGGTATAGAACTGGACCAGTCTACTGTATATATTGACTGAGACAGTGGTATAGACTGGACCAGTCTACTGTATATTTGACTGACGACATTAGTATAGACTGGACCATGGGTCTACTGTATATATTGACTGAGGACATTGGTATAGACTGGACCAGTCTACTGTATGTATTGACTGAGGACAGTAATGCAGAGTGGTATAGACTGGACCAGTCTACTGTATGTATTGACTGAGGACAATGATACAGACTGGACCAGTCTACTTTATTTATTGACTGAGGACAGTGATGTAGAGTGGTACAGACTGGACCAGTCTACTGTATGTATTGAATGAGGACAGTGATGCAGACTGGACCAGTCTACTGTATATATTGACTGAGGACAGTAATGTAGAGTGATGCAGACTGGACCAGTCTACTGTATATATTGACTGAGGACAGTAATGTAGAATGGTATAGACTGGACCAGTCTACTGTATGTATTGACTGAGGACAGTGATGCAGACTGGACCAGCCTACTGTATGTATTGACTGAGGACAGTGATGCAGACTGGACCAGTCTACTGTATATATTGACTGCGGACAGTGATTCAGACTGGACCAGTCTACTGTATGTATTGACTGAGGACAGTGATGCAGACTGGACCAGTCTACTGTATATATTGACTGAGGACAATGATACAGACTGGACCAGTCTACTGTATGTATTGACTGAGGACAGTGATGCAGACTGGACCAGTCCACTGTATATATTGACTGAGGACAGTGATACAGAGTGGTATAGACTGGACCAGTCTACTGTATGTATTGACTGAGGACAGTGATGCAGAGTGGTATAGACTGGACCAGTCTACTGTATATCTTGACTGAGGACAGTGATGCAGACTGGACCAGTCTACTGTATGTATTGACTGAGGACAGTGATGCAGAGTGGTACAGACTGTACCAGTCTACTGTATATCTGGACTGAGGACAGTGATGTAGAGTGGTACAGACTGGACCAGTCTACTGTATGTATTGACTGAGGACAGTAATGCAGAGTGGTATAGACTGGACCAGTCTACTGTATGTATTGACTGAGGACAATGATACAGACTGGACCAGTCTACTTTATTTATTGACTGAGGACAGTGATGTAGAGTGGTACAGACTGGACCAGTCTACTGTATGTATTGACTGAGGACAGTGATGCAGAGTGGTATAGACTGGACCAGTCTACTGTATTTATTGACTGAGGACAGTGATGCAGAGTGGTACAGACTGGACCAGTCTGTCTACTGTATATATTGACTGAGGTTCAGTGGAGGTGATGGGGGTTAATAAGATTCAACAGGCTCCATAACTAGCCTTCTGCTATCATCTGTATCTAGTTGTGAAGAGGGGACAGGAGAGGGGACAGATAGAGATGAAAGAATGAGGGAAGGAAGGAGACTGAAAGGGAGGAAGGGAGAGAGAGAGATAGAGATGAGAGTGTGAGGGAGGGAGAGGGAGAGATGAGAGAGTGAGGGAAGGAGACTGAGAAGAGAGGGTGGGAGAGAGCTAGAGATGAGAGAGGGAGGGAGGGAGGGAGACTGAAAAGAGAGGGAGGGAGGGAGAGAGATAGAGATGAGAGAGTGATGGAGGGAGACTGAAAAGAGAGGGAGGGAGAGTGATAGAGATGAGGGGAGGGGGAGGGAGACTGAAAAGAGAGGGAGGGAGAGTGATAGAGATGAGAGAGTGAGGGAGGGAGGGAGACTGAAAAGAGAGGGAGGGAGGGAGAGCGATAGAGATGAGAGAGTGATGGAGGGAGACTGAAAAGAGAGGTAGGGAGAGACCATGAGTGCAAGACCTCCTTCAGCCTTTAGGTCTGACTCAGAGGCAGTGTGACCAATTCATTACAGTTAAAGAGTCAATGCCCCAGGATGTTTGCACAATTAACAGTAATTCAACACACACGCACACACTCTGTTATTCTCCAACCACACACACATTCTTCGGGAACGTCCGCCATGGGAGTATATGCGACCCAGTGTTCCGACACTAATCCTACTGCCTCCACTCTGAACAATACAATCTGTTCTACAGAGTACTGGGCAGAGACGAGGAGAGAGAGAGGGAAGAGGAGATAGGGAAGCCTCTGATGCTACCCTCTGCCTATATGATGCTACCCTCTGCCTATATGATGCTACCCTCTGCCTATTGATGCTACCCTCTGCCTATGTGATGCTACCCTCTGCCTATATGATGTTACCCTCTGCCTATATGATGCTACCCTCTGCCTATGTGATGCTACCCTCTGCCTATATGATGCTACCCTCTGCCTATATGATGCTTCCCTCTGCCTATATGATGCTACCTCTGCCTATGTTGATGCTACCCTCTGCCTATGTGATGCTACCCTCTGACTATATGATTCTACCCTCTGCCTATATGATGCTTCCCTCTGCCTATATGATGCTACCCTCTGCCTATATGATGCTACCCTCTGCCTATATGATGCTACCCTCTGCCTGTATGATGCTTCCCTCTGCCTATATGATGCTACACTCTGCCTATTGGCTACTTAGCTTATTCAAGCCTGTCTCAAAATACAACACTGCATCTTTAAGACAAAAACATATTTATTTTCAAAGATGTCTAGAAAAGCACATGTTTTGTGCTCTTGTAGGAAACAATCACTCCCCCATTTGCTGACTACAAATGATCTATAACTGGGCTAATACTCACTAACTAGCTAAATGTACAAACGCTCACACATGGCTACATGTATCTCTTCTACCCACGACCGTTCATCCTGTTAAAACAGTCTAGTTCAAAGTGAATGACACATATTCCATATATGGCAATGGTCTATTTGCATAAAGGCCTACTGCAGCTCTGATTGTTTATGCTGTGCTTGTCTGTGTAGAGTTTCAACTGTTTCAACTCCAGTTTCAACTGTT
>NW_022264199.1:15000-33477 GCF_002021735.2 Oncorhynchus kisutch | reverse complement strand
CTCTCTCTCTCTCTGTCTCCCTGTTCTCTCTCTCTCTCTCTCTGTCTCTCTCTCTGTCTCTCTGTCTCTCTCTGTCTATCTCTGTCTCTCTGTCTCTCCCTCTCTCTCTCTGTCTCTCTCTCTGTCTCTCTGTCTCTCTCCATGTTTATCTCTGTTCTTCCCTTGTCCCTTCTCTCTCTCTGTCTCCTATTCTCCCTCCCTCTCCTCTCTGTCCATCCTTCCCTCCCTCTCTCTCTCCTCTCTCTCTCTCTCTCTCTCCGCTCTCTGTCTCTCTCTCTCCGTCTCTCTCTCTCTCTCGCTCTCTCTCTCTCTCTCTCTCTCTCTCTCTCTCTCTCTCTCTCTTCTCTCTCTCTCTCTCTCTCCTCTCTCTCTCTCTATCTCTGTCTCTCTCTCTCTCTCTCCCTTTGTCTCTCTCTGTCTCTGTCTCTCTCCCTCTCTCTCTCTGTCTCTCTCTGTCTCTGTAGTAGTGGCTGCAGATCACACACAACACTGTCATATCACTGTACTGACTCCAGACTCCAGACAGTCTCCCCTTTTCATCTGTCGGTCTCTCTCGCTCGCTCTTTCATTCTCTCCCCCTGGGATAGTCTCTTCAGTTTACCCCACCGTTGACCAGCCCCTTTCCCCACTCCTCTTCCTCCTCCTCCTCCTCTCTTCCTCCTCCTCAGTCATCTGTTTTTCTTATCCTACTCTACATAATGTATTGTTTATCATATGTATCGTTTATTAAAACACTTCAATGGCTATCTTCCTCTTCTATGCTGCCTGAATGGGGCTGACAGGTTGGCATTATGCACATGTAAAAATATCAAGCTCTCTCCAAAACACTTTAATAGCGTTTTAATGAACTCATAAGAGAAAAAGACATGTCTTCTTAATTCTTAATTATTATAAATTTTTGTGGGGTAGGAGGGGCAAGGGGGCTTCTCGTTTTATCTAAAATTATATTATAATTTATTTTTCATAGAAACTGTTATTTTAATTTTGTTGCCGTCTTTTGTCTTATTGTGATGAAAAAAAAATCATCTCCTGCTCTTTAAAAGAAATCAAATGTATTTGAATGACATTTAAATGATAAATAATAGTGAGGTAATGGCATGCAACCCCTGATGTAAACACTTCTACTGGGTTTCCTTTTTTAATCACCCACTGATGCTTTTGTAACAGGTGTGATGATGATGATGATGATGATGGCGGGTGGTGATGATGATGGTGGTGGTGGTGATGAAGAGTTGTATAACATACGTATGACAGAACACGAACCTTATTCAATAATATGTAATATGATGATTATGACGATGATGATGATGATGCTGTTTTGGGGAGAAGGCAAAGCTTTGACCCCCCCCCCCCCCAGACTGACCTGCAACCCTATGGCTGACGAGTCACTATCTCCACTCCGCTCGTGCTACTGGGGTCAGGGGTCAAGGCTTTGCCAGGTAAGGTGGACTTCCTTGCTCATTCCCCTGACGGCAGGTGAAAAAATATCACCAGCCAAGCTTTTTCTTTCCTTACCCTTCCCACCTGTAACCAGGAAGTTGACCTGCGTAACCAGGAAGTTGACCTGTGTAACCAGGAAGTTGACCTGCGTAACCAGGAAGTTGACCTGCGTAACCAGGAAGTTGACCTGCGTAACCAGGAAGTTGACCCGCGTAACCAGGAAGTTGACCCGCGTAACCAGGAAGTTGACCTGTGTAAATGAGCCCTTTCCAAAGATATGACATCCTCTTTCTTCATTGTTTGCTGTAAAGAATAGATGCTTTTCTTTTCTTTATCTTTTTTAAATGAACGATAATATTTCCTCATGAGACGAAGGAACTATCTTGCATATTAAACACCTGTAATAAATCGCTTGTAAATTCATAATCAAATACATGAGAATTATAATTCTGAAGAGTTTTAAAAAAAAAATGATATTTTTTTGTGTGAATTTCACAAGGAGTTGTGTGTACAGTGCACTGGGTTTTCTTCCTCTGTAGAGATTCTGAGTAGAATAAAATATCACCATTCACAAGGAACTGTTTTGGAACCTCAACTAACAGACTATCTATCTGTGCTTTAAGACTGGGGTGGGGGGGAGGGCGGTGAGGAGGTGTGGGGGGAAGGGGGAGGCAGGGCAGAAACATGGAGGGAGGTGGAGGAGGAGGGAGGGCAGAAACAGGGAGGGAGGGAGGAGGGGGAGGGAGGGCAGAAACAGGGAGGGAGGGAGGAGGGGGAGGGAGGGCAGAAACAGGGAGGGAGGTAGGAGGGGGAGGGAGGGCAGAAGAAACAGGGAGGGAGGAGGGGGAGGGAGGGCGGAAAACAGGGAGGGAGGGAGGAGGGGGAGGGAGGGCAGAAACAGGGAGGGAGGGAGGAGGGGGAGGGAGGGCAGAAACAGGGAGGGAGGGCAGAAACAGGGAGGGAGGGCAGAAACAGGGAGGGGGAAGGAGGGCAGAAACAGGGAGGGAGGGGGAGGGAGGGCAGAAACAGGAAGGGAGGGGGGAGGGGGAGGGAGGGCAGAAGAAACAGGGAGGGAGGGAGGGAGGGAGGGGGGGGGGGGGGGGGAGGGAGGGAGGGGGAGGGAGGGAGGGAGGGAGGGCAGAAGAAACAGGGAGGGAGGGAGGGAGGGAGGGGGAGGGAGGGGGGGAGGGCAGAAACAGGGAGGGAGGGAGGGAGGGAGGGGGGAGGGCAGAAACAGGGAGGGAGGGAGGGAGGGAGGGAGGGAGGGAGGGAGGGAGGGGGGGAGATCAGAAACAGGAAGGGAGGTAGGAGGGCGTTGGTTTAAAGTTGATGTTGGGATCCATGTTACAGAGAAAACACACTTCCAGACGACCAACTCAATGTGTCTTCAATACAAGTCGTCCCTGAAGAACAGAGAGCAGACAGATCACACCAGACACACTTCAATAATCTACGTTCCCCAGGACGTCGGTAGAGGACCTTCATTCCCATCCAAATGGGGCGACGTGAGCACGTTTTGACATCTCCTAAAACCGCACACTTCAGCTCCGAGGATCATGGGAACAATTCGTGTGCTTGGCAATAGTTTATAAAATCAATAAATAAACAGTTTTAATTAACCTTATTCCAAACCTCGAACAGATACTTTGGGATTTGGGGAATAAGGTTATTGTTTGTTTAACTGTCCAATCTTTTCCTGTTTTAGCAACATCAACACTTAGCTACTATCTCTTCACCAACAGACAGGTTATAGACCCCTCAACCCCCCCCAAACACAGGACAGACATTAAACAGTGAGGTGCTACTATCTCTTCACCAACAGACAGGTTATCGACCCCTCAACCCCCCCAAACACAGGACAGACATTAAACAGTGAGGTGCTACTATCTCTTCACCAACAGACAGGTTATCGACCCCTCAACCCCCCCAAACACAGGACAGACATTAAACAGTGAGGTGCTACTATCTCTTCACCAACAGACAGGTTATCGACCCCTCAACCCCCCCCCCAAACACAGGACAGACATTAAACAGTGAGGTGCTACTATCTCTTCACCAACAGACAGGTTATCGACCCCTCAACCCCCCCCAAACACAGGACAGACATTAAACAGTGAGGTGCTACTATCTCTTCACCAACAGACAGGTTATCGACCCCTCAACCCCCCCCAAACACAGGACAGACATTAAACAGTGAGGTGCTACTATCTCTTCACCAACAGACAGGTTATCGACCCCTCAACCCCCCCAAACACAGGACAGACATTAAACAGTGAGGTGCTACTATCTCTTCACCAACAGACAGGTTATCGACCCCTCAACCCCACCACACACAGGACAGACATTAAACAGTGAGGTGCTACTCTCTCTTCACCAACAGACAGGTTATCGACCCCCTCAACCCCCCCAAACACAGGACAAACATTAAACAGTGAGGTGCTACTATCTCTTCACCAACAGACAGGTTATCGACCCCTCAACCCCCCCAAACACAGGACAGACATTAAACAGTGAGGTGCTACTCTCTCTTCACCAACAGACAGGTTATCGACCCCTCAACCCCCCCACACACAGGACAAACATTAAACAGTGCTACTATCTCTTCACCAACAGACAGGTTATCGACCCCTCAACCCCCCCAAACACAGGACAGACATTAAACAGTGAGGTGCTACTCTCTCTTCACCAACAGACAGGTTATCGACCCCTCAACCCCCCCACACACAGGACAAACATTAAACAGTGCTACTATCTCTTCACCAACAGACAGGTTATCGACCCCTCAACCCCCCCCAAACACAGGACAGACATTAAACAGTGAGGTGCTACTATCTCTTCACCAACAGACAGGTTATCGACCCCTCAACCCCCCCAAACACAGGACAGACATTAAACAGTGAGGTGCTACTATCTCTTCACCAACAGACAGGTTATCGACCCCTCGACCCCCCCCAAACACAGGACAAACATTAAACAGTGCTACTATCTCTTCACCAACAGACAGGTTATCGACCCCTCAACCCCCCCACACACAGGACAAACATTAAACAGTGAGGTGCTACTATCTCTTCACCAACAGACAGGTTATCGACCCCTCAACCCCCCCACACACAGGACAGACAATAAACAGTGAGGTGCTACTCTCTCTTCACCAACAGACAGGTTATCGACCCCTCAACCCCCCCAAACACAGGATAAACATTAAACAGTGCTACTATCTCTTCACCAACAGACAGGTTATCGACCCCTCAACCCCCCCACACACAGGACAAACATTAAACAGTGCTACTATCTCTTCACCAACAGACAGGTTATCGACCCCTCGACCCCCCCAAACACAGGACAAACATTAAACAGTGAGGTGCTACTATCTCCTCACCAACAGACAGGTTATCGACCCCTCGACCCCCCCCACACACAGGACAGACATTAAACAGTGAGGTGCTACTATCTCTTCACCAACAGACAGGTTATCGACCCCTCAACCCCCCCACACACAGGACAAACATTAAACAGTGCTACTATCTCTTCACCAACAGACATGTTATCGACCCCTCAACCCCCCCACACACAGGACAAACATTAAACAGTGAGGGTGCTACTATCTCTTCACCAACAGACAGGTTATCGACCCCTCGACCCCCCCACACACAGGACAAACATTAAACAGTGCTACTATCTCTTCACCAACAGACAGGTTATCGACCCCTCAACCCCCCCAAACACAGGACAGACATTAAACAGTGAGGTGCTACTCTCTCTTCACCAACAGACAGGTTATCGACCCCTCAACCCCCCCACACACAGGACAAACATTAAACAGTGCTACTATCTCTTCACCAACAGACATGTTATCGACCCCTCAACCTCCCCAACTTGAGGAGTGGGACTAGGAGGAGGAGGTGGTCTAGTAGTGTAGTGGGACTAGGAGGAGGAGGTGGGGGTCTAGTATTGGAAGTGGGACTAGGAGGAGGAGGTGGTCTAGTAGTGGAGTGGGACTAGGAGGAGGAGGTGGTCTAGTAGTGTAGTGGGACTAGGAGGAGGAGGTGGTCTAGTAGTGTAGTGGGACTAGGAGGAGGAGGTGGTCTAGTAGTGGAGTGGGACTAGGAGGAGGAGGTGGTCTAGTAGTGTAGTGGGACTAGGAGGAGGAGGTGGTCTAGTAGTGGAGTGGGACTAGGAGGAGGAGGTGGTCTAGTAGTGTAGTGGGACTAGGAGGAGGAGGTGGTCTAGTAGTGTAGTGGGACTAGGAGGAGGAGGTGGTCTAGTAGTGGAGTGGGACTAGGAGGAGGAGGTGGTCTAGTAGTGTAGTGGGACTAGGAGGAGGAGGTGGTCTAGTAGTGGAGTGGGACTAGGAGGAGGAGGTGGTCTAGTAGTGTAGTGGGACTAGGAGGAGGAGGTGGTGGTCTAGTAGTGGAGTGGGACTAGGAGGAGGAGGTGGTCTAGTAGTGGAGTGGGACTAGGAGGAGGAGGTGGTCTAGTAGTGTAGTGGGACTAGAGGAGTGCTAGTGAGGTGGTCTAGTAGTGGAGTGGGACTAGGGAGGAGGAGGTGGTCTAGTAGTGGAGTGGGACTAGGAGGAGGAGGTGGTCTAGTAGTGGAGTGGGACTAGGAGGAGGAGGTGGTCTAGTAGTGGAGTGGGACTAGGAGGAGGAGGTGGTCTAGTAGTGATGTGGGACTAGGAGGAGGAGGTGGTCTAGTAGTGGAGTGGGACTAGGAGGAGGAGGTGGTCTAGTAGTGGAGTGGGACTAGGAGGAGGAGGTGGTCTAGTAGTGGAGTGGGACTAGGAGGAGGAGGTGGTCTAGTAGTGGAGTGGGACTAGGAGGAGGAGGTGGTCTAGTAGTGGAGTGGGACTAGGAGGAGGAGGTGGTCTAGTAGTGATGTGGGACTAGGAGGAGGAGGTGGTCTAGTAGTGGAGTGGGACTAGGAGGAGGAGGTGGTCTAGTAGTGGAGTGGGACTAGGAGGAGGAGGTGGTCTAGTAGTGGAGTGGGACTAGGAGGAGGAGGTGGTCTAGTAGTGATGTGGGACTAGGAGGAGGAGGTGGTCTAGTAGTGGAGTGGGACTAGGAGGAGGAGGTGGTCTAGTAGTGGAGTGGGACTAGGAGGAGGAGGTGGTCTAGTAGTGGAGTGGGACTAGGAGGAGGAGGTGGTCTAGTAGTGGAGTGGGACTAGGAGGAGGAGGTGGTCTAGTAGTGGAGTGGGACTAGGAGGAGGAGGTGGTCTAGTAGTGGAGTGGGACTAGTAGGAGGAGGTGGTCTAGTAGTGGAGTGGGACTAGGAGGAGGAGGTGGTCTAGTAGTGGAGTGGGACTAGGAGGAGGAGGTGGTCTAGTAGTGTAGTGGGACTAGGAGGAGGAGGTGGTCTAGTAGTGGAGTGGGACTAGGAGGAGGAGGTGGTCTAGTAGTGTAGTGGGACTAGGAGGAGGAGGTGGTATAGTAGTGGAGTGGGACTAGGAGGAGGAGGTGGTCTAGTAGTGGAGTGGGACTAGGAGGAGGAGGTGGTCTAGTAGTGGAGTGGGACTAGGAGGAGGAGGTGGTCTAGTAGTGGAGTGGGACTAGGAGGAGGAGGTGGTCTAGTAGTGATGTGGGACTAGGAGGAGGAGGTGGTCTAGTAGTGGAGTGGGACTAGGAGGAGGAGGTGGTCTAGTAGTGTAGTGGGACTAGGAGGAGGAGGTGGTCTAGTAGTGATGTGGGACTAGGAGGAGGAGGTGGTCTAGTAGTGGAGTGGGACTAGGAGGAGGAGGTGGTCTAGTAGTGGAGTGGGACTAGGGAGGAGGAGGTGGTCTAGTAGTGTAGTGGGACTAGGAGGAGGAGGTGGTCTAGTAGTGTAGTGGGACTAGGAGGAGGAGGTGGTCTAGTAGTGGAGTGGGACTAGGAGGAGGAGGTGGTCTAGTAGTGTAGTGGGACTAGGAGGAGGAGGTGGTCTAGTAGTGTAGTGGGACTAGGAGGAGGAGGTGGTCTAGTAGTGGAGTGGGACTAGGAGGAGGAGGTGGTCTAGTAGTGTAGTGGGACTAGGAGGAGGAGGTGGTATAGTAGTGGAGTGGGACTAGGAGGAGGAGGTGGTCTAGTAGTGGAGTGGGACTAGGAGGAGGAGGTGGTCTAGTAGTGGAGTGGGACTAGGAGGAGGAGGTGGTCTAGTAGTGGAGTGGGACTAGGAGGAGGAGGTGGTCTAGTAGTGATGTGGGACTAGGAGGAGGAGGTGGTCTAGTAGTGGAGTGGGACTAGGAGGAGGAGGTGGTCTAGTAGTGTAGTGGGACTAGGAGGAGGAGGTGGTCTAGTAGTGATGTGGGACTAGGAGGAGGAGGTGGTCTAGTAGTGGAGTGGGACTAGGAGGAGGAGGTGGTCTAGTAGTGGAGTGGGACTAGGAGGAGGAGGTGGTCTAGTACTGTAGTGGGACTAGGAGGAGGAGGTGGTCTAGTAGTGTAGTGGGACTAGGAGGAGGAGGTGGTCTAGTAGTGGAGTGGGACTAGGAGGAGGAGGTGGTCTAGTAGTGTAGTGGGACTAGGAGGAGGAGGTGGTCTAGTAGTGGAGTGGGACTAGGAGGAGGAGGTGGTCTAGTAGTGTAGTGGGACTAGGAGGAGGAGGTGGTGGTCTAGTAGTGGAGTGGGACTAGGAGGAGGAGGTGGTCTAGTAGTGGAGTGGGACTAGGAGGAGGAGGTGGTCTAGTAGTGTAGTGGGACTAGGAGGAGGAGGTGGTCTAGTAGTGGAGTGGGACTAGGAGGAGGAGGTTGTCTAGTAGTGGAGTGGGACTAGGAGGAGGAGGTGGTCTAGTAGTGGAGTGGGACTAGGAGGAGGAGGTGGTCTAGTAGTGTAGTGGGACTAGGAGGAGGAGGTGGTCTAGTTGTGGAGTGGGTCTAGGAGGAGGAGGTGGTCTAGTAGTAGAATGGGACTAGGAGGAGGAGGTGGTCTTGTGGAGTGGAACTAGGAGGAGGACCATGTCTAGTAGTGGAGTGGGGCTAGGAGGAGGAGGTGGTCTAGTAGAGGAGTGGGACTAGGAGGAGGAGGTGGTCTAGTTGTGGAGTAGGACTAGGAGGAGGAGGTGGTCTAGTTGTGGAGTGGGTCTAGGAGGAGGCGGAGGTCTAGTAGTGGAGTGGGACTAGGAGGAGGAGGTGGTCTAGTAGTGTAGTGGGACTAGGAGGAGGAGGTGGTGGTCTAGTAGTGGAGTGGGACTAGGAGGAGGAGGTGGTCTAGTAGTGGAGTGGGACAAGGAGGAGGAGGTGGTCTAGTAGTGTAGTGGGACTAGGAGGAGGAACATGTCCAGTATTGGAGTGGGACTAGTAGGAGGAGGTGGTCTAGTTGTGGAGTAGGACTAGGAGGAGGAACATGTCTAGTATTGGAGTGGGACTAGGAGGAGGAGGTGGTCTAGTTGTGGAGTGGGTCTAGGAGGAGGAGGTGGTCTAGTAGTGGAGAGGGACTATGAGGAGGAGGTGGTCTAGTAGTGTAGTGGGGCTAGGAGGAGGAGGTGGTCTAGTAGTGGAGAGGGACTATGAGGAGGAGGTGGTCTAGTAGTGGATTGGGACTAGGATGAGGAGGTGGTCTAGTAGTGTAGTGGGACTAGGAGGAGGAGGTGGTCTAGTAGTGGAGTGGGACTAGGAGGAGGAGGTGGTCTAGTAGTGGAGTGGGACTAGGAGGAGGAGGTGGTCTAGTAGTGGAGTGGGACAAGGAGGAGGAGGTGGTCTAGTAGTGTAGTGGGACTAGGAGGAGGAGGTGGTCTAGTAGTGGAGTGGGACTAGGAGGAGGAGGTGGTCTAGTAGTGGAGTGGGACAAGGAGGAGGAGGTGGTCTAGTAGTGGAGTGGGACTAGGAGGAGGAGGTGGTCTAGTAATGGAGTGGGACTAGGAGGAGGAGGTGGTCTAGTAGTGTAGTGGGGCTAGGAGGAGGAGGTGGTCTAGTAGTGTAGTGGGGCTAGGAGGAGGAGGTGGTCTAGTGGAGAAGGACTAGGACGAGGAGGTGTTCTAGTAGTGGAGAGGGACTATGAGGAGGAGGTGGTCTTGTGGAGTGGGACTAGGAGGAGGACCATGTCTAGTAGTGGAGTGGGGCTAGGAGGAGGAGGTGGTGGTCTAGTAGTGGAGTGGGACTAGGAGGAGGAGGTGGTCTAGTAGTGTAGTGGGACTAGGAGGAGGAGGGGGTCTAGTAGTGTAGAGGGACTAGGAGGAGGAGGTGGTCTAGTTGTGGAGTAGGACTAGGAGAAGGAGGTGGTCTAGTAGTGGAGTGGGACTAGGAGGAGGAACATGTCTAGTATTGGAGTGGGTCTAGGAGGAGGAGGAGGTGGTCTAGTAGTGGAGTGGGACTAGGAGAAGGAGGTGGTCTAGTAGTGGAGTGGGACAAGGAGGAGGAACATATCTAGTAGTGGAGTGGGACTAGGAGGAGGAGGTGGTCTAGTAGTGGAGTGGGACTAGGAGGAGGAGGTGGTCTAGTAGTGGAGTGGGTCTAGGAGGAGGAACATGTCTAGTAGTGGAGTGGGACTAGGAGGAGGAGGTGGTCTAGTAGTGGAGTGGGACTAGGAGGAGGAGGTGGTCTAGTAGTGGAGTGGGACTAGGAGGAGGAGGTGGTCTAGTAGTGGAGTGGGACTAGGAGGAGGAACATATCTAGTATTGGAGTGGGACTAGGAGGAGGAGGTGGTCTAGTAGTGGAGTGGGACTAGGAGGAGGAACATGTCTAGTATTGGAGTGGGACTAGGAGGAGGAGGTGTTCTAGTTGTGGAGTGGGTCTAGGAGGAGGAGGTGGTCTAGTAATGGAGTGGGACTAGGAGGAGGAGGTGGTCTAGTAGTGTAGTGGGGCTAGGAGGAGGAGGTGGTCTAGCAGTGTAGTGGGGCTAGGAGGAGGAGGTGGTCTAGTGGAGAAGGACTAGGACGAGGAGGTGGTCTAGTAGTGGAGAGGGACTATGTGGAGGAGGTGGTCTTGTGGAGTGGGACTAGGAGGAGGACCATGTCTAGTAGTGGAGTGGGGCTAGGAGGAGGAGGTGGTCTAGTAGTGGAGTGGGACTAGGAGGAGGAGGTGGACTAGTAGTGGAGTGGGACTAGGAGGAGGAGGTGGTCTAATGGAGTGGGACTAGGAGGAGGAGGTTGTCTAGTAGTGGAGTGGGACTAGGAGGAGGAGGAGGTGGTCTAGTAGTGGAGTGGGACTAGGAGGAGGAGGTGGTCTAGTAGTGGAGTGGGACTAGGAGGAGGAGGTGGTCTAGTAGTGTAGGTGGACTAGGAGGAGGAGGAACATGTCTAGTATTGTAGTGGGACTATGAGGAGGAGGTGGTCTAGAGGTGGTCTAGTAGTGTAGTGGGACTATGAGGAGGAGGTGGTCTAGAGGTGGTCTAGTAGTGTAGTGGAACTAAGAGTAGGAGGTGGTCTAGTAGTGGAGTGGGACTAGGAGGAGGAGGTGGTCTAGTAGTGATGTAGGACTAGGAGGAGGAGGTGGTCTAGTAGTGGAGTGGGACTAGGAGGAGGAGGTCATCTAGTAGTGGAGTGGGACTAGGAGGATGAGGTTGTCTAGTAGTGTTGTGGGACTAGGAGGAGGAGGAACATAGTCTAGTAGTATTATTAGTAGTAGTATTATTAGTATTATTACTAGTGGCAGTAGTATTATTGGTAGTATTACTAGTACTAGTAGTGGTAATAGTATTATTACTAGTAGTAGTAGTGGTAGTAGTAGAATTCGTATTGTTACTAGTAGTAGTAGTGGTAGTAGTATTATTATCCTTATTACTAGTGGCAGTAGTAGTATTAGTATTATTACTAGTGGTAGTAGTGGTAGTAGGATTATTATCATTATTACTAGTGGTAGTACCGGTAGTATTATTATTATCAGTATTACTAGTGGTAGTAGTAGTATTAGTATTATTACTAGTGGTAGTAGTGGTAGTAGTATTATTATCATTATTACCAGTGGTAGTAGTG
Source organism: Oncorhynchus kisutch (assembly GCF_002021735.2). Taxonomy (NCBI): domain Eukaryota; kingdom Metazoa; phylum Chordata; class Actinopteri; order Salmoniformes; family Salmonidae; genus Oncorhynchus; species Oncorhynchus kisutch. Next base: position 22,155 of record NW_022264199.1, on the reverse strand, counting down.
GTAGTAGTATTATTACTAGTAGTAGTAGTGGTAGTAGTATTATTATCCTTATTACTAGTGGTAGTAGTAGTATTAGTATTATTACTAGTGGTAGTAGTGGTAGTAGGATTATTATCATTATTACTAGTGGTAGTACTGGTAGTATTATTATTATCAGTATTACTAGTGGTAGTAGTGGTAGTATTAGTATTATTACTAGTGGTAGTAGTGGTAGTAGTATTATTATCATTATTACCAGTGGTAGTAGTGGTAGTAGTATTATTATCAGTATTACTAGTGGTAGTAGTAGTATTCGTATTGTTACTAGTAGTAGTAGGGTCTAGTAGGAGGCGGAGGTCTAGTAGTGGAGTGGGACTAGGAGGAGGAGGTGGTCTAGTAGTGTAGTGGGACTAGGAGGAGGAACATATCTAGTATTGGAGTGGGACTAGGAGGAGGAGGTGGTCTAGTAGTGGAGTGGGACTAGGAGGAGGAGGTGGTCTAGTAGTGTAGTGGGACTAGGAGGAGGAGGTGGTCTAGTAATGGAGTGGGACTAGGAGGAGGAGGTGGTCTAGTAGTGTAGTGGGGCTAGGAGGAGGAGGTGGTCTAGTAGTGTAGTGGGGCTAGGAGGAGGAGGTGTTCTAGTGGAGAAGGACTAGGAGGAGGAGGTGGTCTAGTAGTGATGTGGGACTAGGAGGAGGAGGTGGTCTAGTAGTGGAGTGGGACTAGGAGGAGGAGGTTGTCTAGTAGTGTTGTGGGACTAGGAGGAGGAGGAACATAGTCTAGTAGTGTTATTAGTAGTAGTATTATTAGTATTATTACTAGTGGCCGTAGTATTATTGGTAGTATTACAAGTAGTAGTAGTGGTAATAGTATTATTACTAGTAGTAGTAGTGGTAGTAGTAGAATTCGTATTGTTACTAGTAGTAGTAGTGGTAGTAGTATTATTATCCTTATTACTAGTGGCAGTAGTAGTATTAGTATTATTACTAGTGGTAGTAGTGGTAGTAGTATTATTATCATTATTACTAGTGGTAGTACTGATAGTATTATTATTATCAGTATTACTAGTGGTAGTAGTAGTATTAGTATTATTACTAGTGGTAGTAGTGGTAGTAGTATTATTATCATTATTACCAGTGGTAGTAGTGGTAGTAGTATTATTATCAGTATTACTAGTGGTAGTAGTAGTATTCGTATTGTTACTAGTAGTAGTAGGGTCTAGGAGGAGGCGGAGGTCTAGTAGTGGAGTGGGACTAGGAGGAGGAGGTGGTCTAGTAGTGTAGTGGGACTAGGAGGAGGAACATATCTAGTATTGGAGTGGGACTAGGAGGAGGAGGTGGTCTAGTAGTGGAGTGGGACTAGGAGGAGGAACATGTCTAGTATTGGAGTGGGACTAGGAGGAGGAGGTGGTCTAGTTGTGGAGTAGGACTAGGAGGAGGAGGTGGTCTAGTAATGGAGTGGGACTAGGAGGAGGAGGTGGTCTAGTAGTGTAGTGGGGCTAGGAGGAGGAGGTGGTCTAGTAGTGTAGTGGGGCTAGGAGGAGGAGGTGGTCTAGTGGAGAAGGACTAGGACGAGGAGGTGGTCTAGTAGTGGAGAGGGACTATGAGGAGGAGATGGTCTTGTGGAGTGGGACTAGGAGGAGGACTATTTCTAGTAGTGGAGTGGGGCTAGGAGGAGGAGGTGGTCTAGTAGTGGAGTGGGACTAGGAGGAGGAGGTGGACTAGTAGTGGAGTGGGACTAGGAGGAGGAGGTGGTCTAGTAGTGGAGTGGGACTAGGAGAAGGAGGTGGTCTAATGGAGTGGGACTAGGAGGAGGAGGTGGTCTAGTAGTGGAGTGGGACTAGGAGGAGGAGGTGGTCTAGTAGTGGAGAGGGACTATGAGGAGGAGGTGGTCTTGTGGAGTGGGACTAGGAGGAGGACCATGTCTAGTAGTGGAGTGGGGCTAGGAGGAGGAGGTGGTCTAGTAGTGGAGTGGGACTAGGAGGAGGAGGTGGACTAGTAGTGGAGTGGGACTAGGAGGAGGAGGTTGTCTAGTAGTGGAGTGGGACTAGGAGGAGGAGGTGGTGGTCTAGTAGTGGAGTGGGACTAGGAGGAGGAGGTGGTCTAGTAGTGGAGTGGGACTAGGAGGAGGAGGTGGTCTAGTAGTGGAGTGGGACAAGGAGGAGGAGGTGGTCTAGTAGTGTAGTGGGACTAGGAGGAGGAGGTGGTCTAGTAGTGGAGTGGGACTAGGAGGAGGAGGTGGTCTAGTAGTGGAGTGGGACAAGGAGGAGGAGGTGGTCTAGTAGTGGAGTGGGACTAGGAGGAGGAGGTGGTCTAGTAATGGAGTGGGACTAGGAGGAGGAGGTGGTCTAGTAGTGTAGTGGGGCTAGGAGGAGGAGGTGGTCTAGTAGTGTAGTGGGGCTAGGAGGAGGAGGTGGTCTAGTGGAGAAGGACTAGGACGAGGAGGTGGTCTAGTAGTGGAGAGGGACTATGAGGAGGAGGTGGTCTTGTGGAGTGGGACTAGGAGGAGGACCATGTCTAGTAGTGGAGTGGGGCTAGGAGGAGGAGGTGGTGGTCTAGTAGTGGAGTGGGACTAGGAGGAGGAGGTGGTCTAGTAGTGTAGTGGGACTAGGAGGAGGAGGGGGTCTAGTAGTGTAGAGGGACTAGGAGGAGGAGGTGGTCTAGTTGTGGAGTAGGACTAGGAGAAGGAGGTGGTCTAGTAGTGGAGTGGGACTAGGAGGAGGAACATGTCTAGTATTGGAGTGGGTCTAGGAGGAGGAGGTGGTCTAGAGGTGGTCTAGTAGTGTAGTGGGACTAAGAGGAGGAGGTGGTCTAGTAGTGGAGTGGGACTAGGAGGAGGAGGTGGTCTAGTAGTTATGTGGGACTAGGAGGAGGAGGTGGTCTAGTAGTGGAGTGGGACTAGGAGGAGGAGGTCATCTAGTAGTGGAGTGGGACTAGGAGGATGAGGTTGTCTAGTAGTGTTGTGGGACTAGGAGGAGGAGGAACATAGTCTAGTAGTATTATTAGTAGTAGTATTATTAGTATTATTACTAGTGGCAGTAGTATTATTGGTAGTATTACTAGTAGTAGTAGTGGTAATAGTATTATTACTAGTAGTAGTAGTGGTAGTAGTAGAATTCGTATTGTTACTAGTAGTAGTAGTGGTAGTAGTATTATTATCCTTATTACTAGTGGCAGTAGTAGTATTAGTATTATTACTAGTGGTAGTAGTGGTAGTAGTATTATTATCATTATTACTAGTGGTAGTAGTAGTATTAGTATTATTACTAGTGGCAGTAGTAGTATTAGTATTATTACTAGTGGTAGTAGTGGTAGTATTATTATTATCAGTATTACTAGTGGTAGTAGTGGTAGTATTATTATTATCAGTATTACTAGTTGTAGTACTGATAGTATTATTATTATCAGTATTACTAGTGGTAGTAGTGGTAGTATTAGTATTATTACTAGTGGTAGTAGTGGTAGTAGTATTATTATCATTATTACCAGTGGTAGTAGTGGTAGTAGTATTATTATCAGTATTACTAGTGGTAGTAGTAGTATTCGTATTGTTACTAGTAGTAGTAGGGTCTAGGAGGAGGCGGAGGTCTAGTAGTGGAGTGGGACTAGGTGGAGGAGGTGGTCTAGTAGTGTAGTGGGACTAGGAGGAGGAACATATCTAGTATTGGAGTGGGACTAGGAGGAGGAACATATCTAGTATTGGAGTGGGACTAGGAGGAGGAGGTGGTCTAGTAGTGTAGTGGGACTAGGAGGAGGAACATATCTAGTATTGGAGTGGGACTAGGAGGAGGAGGTGGTCTAGTAGTGTAGTGGGACTAGGAGGAGGAACATATCTAGTATTGGAGTGGGACTAGGAGGAGGAGGTGGTCTAGTAGTGTAGTGGGACTAGGAGGAGGAACATATCTAGTATTGGAGTGGGACTATGAGGAGGAGGTGGTCTAGTAGTGGAGTGGGACTAGGAGGAGGAGGTGGTCTAGTAGTGGAGTGGGACTAGGAGGAGGAGGTGGTCTAGTAGTGGAGTGGGACTAGGAGGAGGAACATGTCTAGTATTGGAGTGGGACTAGGAGGAGGAGGTGGTCTAGTTGTGGAGTAGGACTAGGAGGAGGAGGTGGTCTAGTAATGGAGTGGGACTAGGAGGAGGAGGTGGTATAGTAGTGGATTGGGACTAGGATGAGGAGGTGGTCTAGTAGTGTAGTGGGGCTAGGACGAGGAGGTGGTCTAGCAGTGGAGAGGGACTAGGAGGAGGAGGTGGTCTAGTAGTGTAGGTGGACTAGGAGGAGGAGGAACATGTCTAGTAGTGTAGTGGGACTATGAGGAGGAGGTGGTCTAGAGGTGGTCTAGTAGTGTAGTGGGACTAAGAGGAGGAGGTGGTCTAGTAGTGGAGTGGGACTAGCAGGAGGAGGTGGTCTAGTAGTGGAGTGGGACTAGGAGGAGGAGGTCATCTAGTAGTGGAGTGGGACTAGGAGGATGAGGTTGTCTAGTAGTGTTGTGGGACGAGGAGGAGGAGGAACATAGTCTAGTAGTATTATTAGTAGTAGTATTATTAGTATTGTTACTAGTGGCAGTAGTATTATTGGTAGTATTACTCGTAGTAGTAGTGGTAATAGTATTATTACTAGTAGTAGTAGTGGTAGTAGTAGAATTCGTATTGTTACTGGTAGTAGTAGTGGTAGTAGTATTATTATCCTTATTACTAGTGGCAGTAGTAGTATTAGTATTATTACTAGTGGTAGTAGTGGTAGTAGTATTATTATCATTATTACCAGTGGTAGTAGTGGTAGTAGTATTATTATCAGTTTTACTAGTGGTAGTAGTAGTATTCGTATTGTTACTAGTAGTAGTAGGGTCTAGGAGGAGGCGGAGGTCTAGTAGTGGAGTGGGACTAGGAGGAGGAGGTGGTCTAGTAGTGTAGTGGGACTAGGAGGAGGAACATATCTAGTATTGGAGTGGGACTAGGAGGAGGAGGTGGTCTAGTAGTGGAGTGGGACTAGGAGGAGGAACATGTCTAGTATTGGAGTGGGACTAGGAGGAGGAGGTGGTCTAGTAATGGAGTGGGACTAGGAGGAGGAGGTGGTCTAGTAGTGTAGTGGGGCTAGGAGGAGGAGGTGGTCTAGTAGTGTAGTGGGGCTAGGAGGAGGAGGTGGTCTAGTGGAGAAGGACTAGGACGAGGAGGTGGTCTAGTAGTGGAGAGGGACTATGAGGAGGAGGTGGTCTTGTGGAGTGGGACTAGGAGGAGGACCATGTCTAGTAGTGGAGTGGGGCTAGGAGGAGGAGGTGGTCTAGTAGTGGAGTGGGACTAGGAGGAGGAGGTGGACTAGTAGTGGAGTGGGACTAGGAGGAGGAGGTGGTCTAGTAGTGGAGTGGGACTAGGAGAAGGAGGTGGTCTAATGGAGTGGGACTAGGAGGAGGAGGTGTTCTAGTAGTGGAGTGGGACTAGGAGGAGGAGGTGGACTAGTAGTGGAGTGGGACTAGGAGGAGGAGGTTGTCTAGTAGTGGAGTGGGACTAGGAGGAGGAGGTGGTGGTCTAGTAGTGGAGTGGGACTAGGAGGAGGAGGTGATTTAGTAGTGTAGTGGGACTAGGAGGAGGAGGTGGTATAGTAGTGGATTGGGACTAGGATGGGGAGGTGGTCTAGTAGTGGAGTGGGACTAGGAGGAGGAGGTGGTCTAGTAGTGGAGTGGGACTAGGAGGAGGAGGTGGTCTAGTAGTGGAGTGGGACTAGGAGGAGGAGGTGGTCTAGTAGTGTAGGTGGACTAGGAGGAGGAGGAACATGTCTAGTAGTGTAGTGGGACTATGAGGAGGAGGTGGTCTAGAGGTGGTCTAGTAGTGTAGTGGGACTATGAGGAGGAGGTGGTCTAGAGGTGGTCTAGTAGTGTAGTGGGACTAAGAGGAGGAGGTGGTCTAGTAGTGGAGTGGGACTAGCAGGAGGAGGTGGTCTAGTAGTGGAGTGGGACTAGGAGGAGGAGGTCATCTAGTAGTGGAGTGGGACTAGGAGGATGAGGTTGTCTAGTAGTGTTGTGGGACTAGGAGGAGGAGGAACATAGTCTAGTAGTATTATTAGTAGTAGTATTATTAGTATTATTACTAGTGGCAGTAGTATTATTGGTAGTATTACTCGTAGTAGTAGTGGTAATAGTATTATTACTAGTAGTAGTAGTGGTAGTAGTAGAATTCGTATTGTTACTAGTAGTAGTAGTGGTAGTAGTATTATTATCCTTATTACTAGTGGCAGTAGTAGTATTAGTATTATTACTAGTGGTAGTAGTGGTAGTAGTATTATTATCATTATTACTAGTGGTAGTACTGGTAGTATTATTATTATCAGTATTACTAGTGGTAGTAGTAGTAGTAGTATTATTACTAGTGGTAGTAGTATTATTACTAGTGGTAGTACTGGTAGTATTATTATTATCAGTATTACTAGTGGTAGTAGTAGTAGTAGTATTATTACTAGTGGTAGTAGTGGTAGTAGGATTATTATCATTATTACAAGTGGCAGTAGTAGTATTAGTATTATTGCTAGTGGTAGTAGTGGTAGTAGTATTATTATCATTATTACTAGTGGTAGTAGTAGTATTAGTATTATTACTAGTGGTAGTAGTGGTAGTAGGATTATTATCATTATTACCGGTGGTAGTAGTGGTAGTAGTATTATTATCAGTATTACTAGTGGTAGTAGTAGTATTCGTATTGTTACTAGTAGTAGTCTAGTAGGAGGCGGAGGTCTAGTAGTGGAGTGGGACTAGGAGGAGGAGGTGGTCTAGTAGTGTAGTGGGACTAGGAGGAGGAACATATCTAGTATTGGAGTGGGACTAGGAGGAGGAGGTGGTCTAGTAGTGGAGTGGGACTAGGAAGAGGAGGTGGTCTAGTAGTGTAGTGGGACTAGGAGGAGGAGGTGGTCTAGTAATTTAGTGGGACTAGGAGGAGGAGGTGGTCTAGTAGTGTAGTGGGGCTAGGAGGAGGAGGTGGTCTAGTAGTGTAGTGGGGCTAGGAGGAGGAGGTGTTCTAGTGGAGAAGGACTAGGACGAGGAGGTGGTCTAGTAGTGAAGAGGGACTATGAGGAGGAGGTGGTCTAGTAGTGGAGTGGGACTAGGAGGAGGAGGTGGTCTAGTAGTGGAGTGGGACTAGGAGGAGGAACATGTCTAGTATTGGAGTGGGACTAGGAGGAGGAGGTGGTCT
>NW_022264199.1:5000-10000 GCF_002021735.2 Oncorhynchus kisutch | reverse complement strand
TTAGTTTGGGTTATAAGACCTTTAGTTTGGGTTATAACAACACAATACCTTTAGTTTGGGTTATAACACACAATACCTTTAGTTTGGGTTATAACAACACAATACCTTTAGTTTGGGTTATAACAACACAATACCTTTAGTTTGGGTTATAACAACACAATACCTTTAGTTTGGGTTATAACAACACAATACCTTTAGTTTGGTTATAAGACCTTTAGTTTGGGTTATAAGACCTTTAGTTTGGGTTATAAGACCTTTAGTTTGGGTTTATAACAACACAAGACCTTTAGTTTGGGTTATAACAACACAAGACCTTTAGTTTGGGTTATAACAACACAAGACCTTTAGTTTGGGTTATAATAACACAATACCTTTAGTTTGGGTTATAACAACACAATACCTTTAGTTTGGGTTATAACAACACAATACCTTTAGTTTGGGTTATAAGACCTTAGTTTGGGTTATAACAACACAATACCTTTAGTTTGGGTTATAACAACACAAGACCTTTAGTTTGGGTTATAACAACACAATACCTTTAGTTTGGGTTATAACAACACAATACCTTTAGTTTGGGTTATAAGACCTTTAGTTTGGGTTATAAGACCTTTAGTTTGGGTTATAACAACACAATACCTTTAGTTTGGGTTATAACAACACAAGACCTTTAGTTTGGGTTATAACAACACAATACCTTTAGTTTGGGTTATAACAACACAATACCTTTAGTTTGGGTTATAACAACACAAGACCTTTAGTTTGGGTTATAACAACACAAGACCTTTAGTTTGGGTTATAACAACACAATACCTTTAGTTTGGGTTATAAGACCTTTAGTTTGGGTTATAACAACACAAGACCTTTAGTTTGGGTTATAACAACACAATACCTTTAGTTTGGGTTATAACAACACAAGACCTTTAGTTTGGGTTATAACAACACAAGACCTTTAGTTTGGGTTATAACAACACAATACCTTTAGTTTGGGTTATAACAACACAATACCTTTAGTTTGGGTTATAACAACACAATACCTTTAGTTTGGGTTATAACAACACAATACCTTTAGTTTGGGTTATAAACAACACAAGACCTTTAGTTTGGGTTATAACAACACAAGACCTTTAGTTTGGGTTATAAGACCTTCAGTTTGGGTTATAACAACACAAGACCTTTAGTTTGGGTTATAAGACCTTTAGTTTGGGTTATAACAACACAATACCTTTAGTTTGGGTTATAAGACCTTTAGTTTGGGTTATAAGACCTTTCGTTTGGGTTATAACAACACAATACCTTTAGTTTGGGTTATAACAACACAAGACCTTTAGTTGGGTTATAACAACACAATACCTTTAGTTTGGGTTATAAGACCTTTAGTTTGGGTTATAACAACACAAGACCTTTAGTTTGGGTTATAAGACCTTTAGTTTGGGTTATAAGACCTTCAGTTTGGGTTATAACAACACAATACCTTTAGTTTGGGTTATAACAACACAAGACCTTTAGTTTAGGTTATAACAACACAAGACCTTTAGTTTGGGTTATAACAACACAAGACCTTTAGTTTGGGTTATAAGACCTTCAGTTTGGGTTATAACAACACAAGACCTTTAGTTTGGGTTATAAGACCTTTAGTTTGGGTTATAAGACCTTTAGTTTGGGTTATAACAACACAAGACCTTTAGTTTGGGTTATAACAACACAAGACCTTTAGTTTGGGTTATAATAACACAATACCTTTAGTTTGGGTTATAACAACACAATACCTTTAGTTTGGGTTATAACAACACAATACCTTTAGTTTGGGTTATAAGACCTTTAGTTTGGGTTATAACAACACAATACCTTTAGTTTGGGTTATAACAACACAAGACCTTTAGTTTGGGTTATAACAACACAATACCTTTAGTTTGGGTTATAACAACACAATACCTTTAGTTTGGGTTATAAGACCTTTAGTTTGGGTTATAAGACCTTTAGTTTGGGTTATAACAACACAATACCTTTAGTTTGGGTTATAACAACACAAGACCTTTAGTTTGGGTTATAACAACACAATACCTTTAGTTTGGGTTATAACAACACAATACCTTTAGTTTGGGTTATAACAACACAAGACCTTTAGTTTGGGTTATAACAACACAATACCTTTAGTTTGGGTTATAACAACACAATACCTTTAGTTTGGGTTATAAGACTTTTAGTTTGGGTTATAACAACACAAGACCTTTAGTTTGGGTTATAACAACACAATACCTTTAGTTTGGGTTATAACAACACAAGACCTTTAGTTTGGGTTATAACAACACAAGACCTTTAGTTTGGGTTATAACAACACAATACCTTTAGTTTGGGTTATAACAACACAATACCTTTAGTTTGGGTTATAACAACACAATACCTTTAGTTTGGGTTATAACAACACAATACCTTTAGTTTGGGTTATAACAACACAAGACCTTTAGTTTGGGTTATAACAACACAAGACCTTTAGTTTGGGTTATAAGACCTTCAGTTTGGGTTATAACAACACAAGACCTTTAGTTTGGGTTATAAGACCTTTAGTTTGGGTTATAACAACACAATACCTTTAGTTTGGGTTATAAGACCTTTAGTTTGGGTTATAAGACCTTTCGTTTGGGTTATAACAACACAATACCTTTAGTTTGGGTTATAACAACACAAGACCTTTAGTTTGGGTTATAACAACACAATACCTTTAGTTTGGGTTATAAGACCTTTAGTTTGGGTTATAACAACACAAGACCTTTAGTTTGGGTTATAAGACCTTTAGTTTGGGTTATAAGACCTTCAGTTTGGGTTATAACAACACAATACCTTTAGTTTGGGTTATAACAACACAAGACCTTTAGTTTAGGTTATAACAACACAAGACCTTTAGTTTGGGTTATAACAACACAAGACCTTTAGTTTGGGTTATAAGACCTTCAGTTTGGGTTATAACAACACAAGACCTTTAGTTTGGGTTATAAGACCTTTAGTTTGGGTTATAGCAACACAAGACCTTTAGTTTGGGTTATAGCAACACAATACCTTTAGTTTGGGTTATAAGACCTTTAGTTTGGGTTATAACAACACAAGACCTTTAGTTTGGGTTATTAGACCTTTAGTTTGGGTTATAGCAACACAAGACCTTTAGTTTGGGTTATAGCAACACAATACCTTTAGTTTGGGTTATAAGACCTTTAGTTTGGGTTATAAGACCTTTAGTTTGGGTTATAACAAGACAATACCTTTAGTTTGGGTTATAAGACCTTTAGTTTGGGTTATAACACCTTTAGTTTGGGTTATAACAACACATTACCTTTAGTTTGGGTTATAACAACACAAGACCTTTAGTTTGGGTTATAACAACACAATACCTTTAGTTTGGGTTATAAGACCTTTAGTTTGGGTTATAACAACACAAGACCTTTAGTTTGGGTTATAAGACCTTTAGTTTGGGTTATAAGACCTTTAGTTTGGGTTATAACAACACAATACCTTTAGTTTGGGTTATAACAACACAAGACCTTTAGTTTGGGTTATAGCAACACAAGACCTTTAGTTTGGGTTATAAGACCTTTAGTTTGGGTTATAAGACCTTTAGTTTGGGTTATAACAACACAATACCTTTAGTTTGGGTTATAACAACACAAGACCTTTAGTTTGGGTTATAACAACACAAGACCTTTAGTTTGGGTTATAACAACACAAGACCTTTAGTTTGGGTTATAAGACCTTTAGTTTGGGTTATAACAAGACAATACCTTTAGTTTGGGTTATAACAACACAATACCGTTAGTTTGGGTTATAACAAGACAAGACCTTTAGTTTGGGTTATAAGACCTTTAGTTTGGTTTATAAGACCTTTAGTTTGGGTTATAACAACACAATACCTTTAGTTTGGGTTATAAGACCTTAGTTTGGGTTATAAGACCTTTAGTTTGGGTTATAACAACACAATACCTTTAGTTTGGGTTATAACAACACAAGACCTTTAGTTTGGGTTATAACAACACAAGACCTTTAGTTTGGGTTATAACAACACAATACCTTTAGTTTGGGTTATAAGACCTTTAGTTTGGGTTATAAGACCTTTAGTTTGGGTTATAACAACACAAGACCTTTAGTTTGGGTTATAACAACACAAGACCTTTAGTTTGGGTTATAAAAACACAAGACCTTTAGTTTGGGTTATAAGGCCTTTAGTTTGGGTTATAACAACACAAGACCTTTAGTTTGGGTTATAAGACCTTTAGTTTGGGTTATAACAACACAAGACCTTTAGTTTGGGTTATAAGACCTTTAGTTTGGGTTATAACAACACAAGACCTTTAGTTTGGGTTTTATCAACACAATACCTTTAGTTTGGGTTATAAGACCTTTAGTTTGGGTTATAAGACCTTTAGTTTGGGTTATAACAACACAATACCTTTAGTTTGGGTTATAACAACACAATACCTTTAGTTTGGGTTATAACAACAAAATACCTTTAGTTTGGGTTATAAGACCTTTAGTTTGGGTTATAAGACCTTTAGTTTGGGTTATAACAACACAAGACCTTTAGTTTGGGTTATAAGACCTTTAGTTTGGGTTATAAGACCTTTAGTTTGGGTTATAACAACACAATACCTTTAGTTTGGGTTATAACAACACAAGACCTTTAGTTTGGGTTATAGTAACACAAGACCTTTAGTTTGGGTTATAAGACCTTTAGTTTGGGTTATAAGACCTTTAGTTTGGGTTATAACAACACAATACCTTTAGTTTGGGTTATAACAACACAAGACCTTTAGTTTGGGTTATAACAACACAAGACCTTTAGTTTGGGTTATAAGACCTTTAGTTTGGGTTATAAGACCTTTAGTTTGGGTTATAACAACACAATACCTTTAGTTTGGGTTATAACAACACAATACCTTTAGTTTGGGTTATAACAACACAAGACCTTTAGTTTGGGTTATAACAACACAAGACCTTTAGTTTGGGTTATAAGA